>NW_015150645.1:624713-656423 GCF_000732505.1 Cyprinodon variegatus
AACATATATATGTTCCACTTGTTATAGTCCGAACAAGATACTGAAGACATTTGATCACTCTGGAAATACACCCCCCTCCCCGTTTGATCTGTTGAAAAGGTCTTTTTCATGTATGTCCCAATCATCCTGGTTTTGGTTTACATTTTAATCATTTCTATATGCATTTTCCTTCTCCAATGAACATTTAAATCAAACCATTCTGCTCTCAGCAATGTCTAGAATTACCCACTGTACTTTGACACAGTATTTCTTGCTTTAATGCTTAAGGGCCGCCTTTAGTTTGAGTGTAATTTATTCATTTACTTTTTTTTAGAAATGTTTTTTACATTTCGCATGTTACAGCTTGTTTAGAATTGAATTGAAAAAATTGGTTCCTGCACCAACAAAAAGCAGATTCCCCTGGGACTACTCTACTCACACGAAAAGTAAGCCTGCTTAAGTTAAAACTCTGCAAGTATACTTTGCTCCATCTAACTTGAGACTATAGTGAACAACAGAATTACAGTTTCCAGCACCTATATCAGTTAATGTGCTCCTTCGTGGAGATCTGCACTCTTCGGTTGCTTTTCAAGGTTTGTAAATTAATTCATGGACATTTTTTTAAAACTTGTTTGTGTCTCTATGGCTGTATTTTTAATTCTCTAATACACACCTTTAAGTAAATTATCTTCTTTTTAGAGGTATGGATTTTACGAAAAAAAAAAAAAAAACTGCGATTAATCCAGTCAGTGATGTTGGACTGGTTTCATTTTGAACATGGATGTAAGCATTGTGACCCAGAGATACCAATTAGTCCGCAAAGATAGAACTGAAAAGAGTAAAGAAGAAAAAGCATGCAGCAGCAAAGGCACTATATCTGAGTTTTAACTGCTTCTTTTTCAGTTTCTTGAAAACAAAACCCCTCACTTTTGAAACATTTTATTAATATATAATGAGGATTATTCCCTAACACTACCTTTGAGCACTATCTCTGAATGTCTAATGTAAGTCTGGAGAAACTGAAGCCTTTTCCACATCTTAAAATTCCTGCTGTGTCCATCCACTGTTCCCTACACCTCCTGTCTGGTTCTTTCAAGGCAGCTTTGTTATTTTATTCTTTCCATTTTTCCCTCATGTGAAAACAAATCAGAGCAAGCTTTTCCTTTGCCTGTAATCCCTTCAGAGCTTGTAAATACACCCTTCATCTAACTATTCACTTGTGTGGTTTGTTATTGCTTTGGGAAGGTTTTTTTCCAGGGCTGATGCTTGTTGTGGATATTTACCACTGCGCATTGCTTCTGCCGTGTATTGTTGTTCCTCAAGACAATGTTGTAAAACTGTTCAGGTATATTTATATGGTGTATTCTCCACAGTCAGATGTACTGCTGCTGTCCCAAACCATAAAACATTAAGGTGTTTTTCTCACCTCTGAGTGTGGCAATGCTTCTTTTCAGAGATCACACATTTTCTCCTCATAAATAGGTCTTTACAAGGCTGACCCATTATCTATTATTTTCTTTCATAACCTAATCATTCAAATTAAGTATTTGCTTATTGCTGTAGTTGTGCATTTCCTGAAGATATATCTGAGCTATTTATGCAGCTAAAGTAAGGTAATTAAAGTAAACATTTGCACTATTACAATTTATTTCACTCTCTTCACGTACAGCTTGTGAGTGAAAGTTGTTTGCATGAGCTGCTTCTCACCTGAGCCTTGATCATCTCTCCTCTCTGCCAGCAAGCTCACAGCCTCGCTCTGGTGCAGGCTTTCATCTCTCCTAATTGCTTCTGATAGCCTATGCAGGGAGTTACAGGAGGAGAGATACTGCAGAGCTCACCAGGCGCAGCCGGAGAGGGGTTAAAAACCACATGTGAAGGATTAATGAAGGGTTAAAGCAGCCGGCAAGAGGAGAGGGCAGGAGAGTTGGACCTGCTGTTTAAAGCTACATAACTTAACTGCTCTCTTTCTTTTCTTCTGTCGCCTCTTTCTATCTGTTGCCAAGACTCCAGGCGGGATTCAAAAAATTAGGTGTTAGCGGCGGTGGCTGTGAGCTGAGTAGAACAGTAAAATGCTTATTAACATGTGGGATGCATTCTGCTCACTTGTCTTTGCCTGTGGTCTAATTTGTTTGTATCTAGTCAATGTTGTGTGAATGTTTGTCTGTGCAGGGCAGCATCTGTGCACGCCGCTCCCATCCAAGAGGACAGCTCCATGGTCATTGTTTTCTTTCCGTGTCGTTACATCTCGTCCGTCAGGGGACAGGACACAGGTTGTAATGCTCGTTCTTCCGCTTGAGTTAAAATGGTCTAGTACACGTGGTGACCCTTTTGACTGGGGCAGCATCTGGGATTACATGTGATTATTCAAAAACCTTGAACGTGTTTATCGTTTGATGATGGATCATCAAAAATATGGAAAGTAGGTTTTAAAAACGGTATACCAATAGGTGTGAAAGTGTAGGGTAAATGTATTTTTATTTATTTTTTTTTTATATATAAATTTTCCAAATGAATATACAAAAATTAGCATAAAAGATCAAATCCCCACCTTTCCCTTACCCTTACAGAACAGCCCATCATAGAACACTTGCACAGTCAAGACAACATGATGAAAACACCATACATTGATCCAAAGCATTCCACAAGCATGAAAAAAAAGGAAAGTTATACAGGGTATTAAGCAGTGACGAGTCAGTCGTAATCAATTTTTCATTGAAGGAATTTTAGTACAGGGTCCCATATTTTCTCGAACATATCAACCTTATCTTCATTATAGTGTCTCAGTCTTTCCAGATCCAGAGTATTTTCTAGTTCTCCCAACCACAAATCAAATGTGGGCACAGAGTTGTTTTCCCAAAGTCTCAAAATCACCAAACAAAACAGCCATTTTTTCACTTTTAGTGGCTGGTCGCAAAGCACTGGAGATCCCGATAATGGCAATAAGAGGTTCTGGATCCCATCTTTTTCCAAAAGCTGCTGAAAAAAATTTGAAAATTTTCTTCCAGAATGAAAGAAGCTGAACACATGACCAGAAGGTGTGCGTCAAGTTACCAATAGCAACCCGACAGCGATTACAAATTGGAGACACACTAGGAAAGAAAGTGCTCAGTTTCTCCCTCGAATAATGGAGCCTATGTATAGTTTTGAACTGTATGAGGGGTAAATGTATTTTTTGACTCCTATTCTCTGACACTCCAAAATAAAATCCAGGGCAGTAAATTAGCTTTAGGGGGTGCCTAAATAGAGTCCACCTGTCTGTCATTAACTCTTCATCCAGCTTCTCTGTGCAGACATAAGGTTTACATCAGAATACGATAAATAACAAAGGACCTTATTGACATAAACCAAAGTATTCACATTTTGGCATATATGTGATGGGACTAGATTCAGCCACATTTACATTTCTTTAGAATAAGCCATTTATTCCAAAATTGAAATATTTATTTGCAACATCAATCACAAGTATAACATTGATGTCTGTCTGAGACAATTGAAGATAACAATGACATTCCAAAACCAGCAAACTAAAAACAACTCTAATATGTGGTCTGATCTCTCCAGAATGCTGTCTTGTCTATGCAAATCGCAGTCGCTTGTAGGTTAAACCTAACAAATTCTGACAAAAAAATCCTTTCAACAAAAAATCTTATGAAAAGTAACTGCTTATTTTTCCAAATCTGCTCAAGTAAATGTAACAAACTAATTACTTTCCACCTCTGCATGTGTCCGTGCTCATTCTTTGTCACAGAGACCAGAGCTGTGTGGTTTCATTTTGTTTTTTTGTGGCAATTTTCCGCATTGCCAAAGAAAACTGTAGCTGGAAAGAAGGACTTTTAAAAACTACCAACAGCAAACTGCAGGTTTGCCAAAAAACTGAAAGAGAGTTTGAAAGAAAACTCTACAGATGGCAGAGGAGGAAGATCTAAGTGATGTGTCTTGTGTTAATGTTTTGGTTTTTTACTGCTGTTCGACATGAACTTGATTTGTCATTTTGCACAATTTTAAAAACTTTACTGGTAGAAATCCTTGCTGGTAGCAGACATGGGCAATGTGGAGTCAACAAGTCATCTCCATGTCATGTATTTAATCTACCCAGCCAATTAACCAGGTTAGTCCAATCTGCACAGGTTAATTCACGGTGAAGATTGGACTCACCTGCTTCAGTGGCTGGGTAGAACAAATACATGACATGGAGATGACTTGTTGACTCCACATTGCCCATGTCTGGCTGGTAGTTACATATTCTTTACTTCTTTTGCTTCTTTTTCTGCCTCAAAGTTGTCCTATTAAGTGTCTGTTTACAACCACTTTCATGTGTATAAATTGCAAGTGTAAACATTGAGTTGGGGGCAGTTCTATAAGAGGAAAAAAGTAAGTCCAGGTACTCCTATTAATGCCTTACAAATACGAGACAGAAAGATGGGTAGTATTGTTATACAGATCTATCTACCAATGACTTTATTGTACAGAAATGAAAACAAAGCCGTTTTTATCATAAATATCATAGTCATAATAACAACATATTTAAGCTAAAAATGTGCAAACATATTATTAGATATTATATTAAAAAAAATGGCTCTTTCTCTAGTCTCCCCCATGGTGCCCCCCTTCCATTATCCAAGTAATTAAGTAGTGCAAAAGCTAAGCTATAGGGGATATGTTAACAAAATCATGTTGATGAATAAATAAGCTTTTGGAACAGAACTATAGAAAAAAAATACAGTTAGAGATGTAAAATTAAACGTGGAAATACACATTAATTAAACTTCTAAGACATCTGAGTTGTGGTTTGAAGATTATTTTTTATATGTTCTAGGTTTTTACAGTTTATTCCAAACTCAGGAGGAGGCTCCATTCTGTCTGACCTCCTGACCACCTGTCTTTAGCATGCTTAAAGAGGAGGAAAGAAACAAAAAGAACGTTTGGAGTTTTTTACTGTTGCAGACAAAAACTAATCGAACAGAAAAAACACCAAAAAAACAACGAAGCATGATTTTACATGCAGTTATCCTCTACAGAGGCCACCCTGAACTTCTTTAATTAGACGAAAAAAACATGAAAAATTCTACACACAAAAACATCAAAGACATCAGAAACGATTCCATGTTCAGCCTTCAAAAAAAGGCTAAAGCGATTTATCGTTTCCGGGAGACGTGAGCAAAATCTCAGCCTCTGGTTATACATAAAAGTGTCAAAAGTATTAATGTTTGTTACTCAAGTAGAAGTATATAAATCCTACTGTTTAAAAACACTTTTAAGAATTTGGAGTATCAATTTAAGTTTTTTACTCAACTAAAAACAGTAAAGGTACCTTTTTTTTAATCATATTTATGTTTAGACTGTGCTTAGACTCAGTGAACGTGAGTGCCACAAATCAGTTTAACAGCAGAAAAAATTGATTTCTAACAGGCATCCTACCCAATCATAGGTTTGATTGATTCTTAATTGGCAGTTGTAGCAGCAACAATATGCAGAAATCAGAGAAATATTCAATTTACAGAATAAACAAGGAATTGTAATAAACCCACAAAAATTATACAGAACATACGTACATCATGTAAAACAACTTGCAGGCGTTTTTTTTTGTTTTTGTTTTTTTCATTTATATATATATATTTATCCCTAAAAGACATTCTGAAATAATAAGTAATCGAAAACAAATCTGGAACTGTGAGCAAGGCAAATCTATTTGTAAATATCTTAAATTAGCACTAGACGTGTCTCTTCTTTTTTTATAAGATTTCAAATAAAGCAGAACCTCAGCTTCTAAAGTCAACATTATTAAGCAATAATGGCCTAATTACAAGCCATTGTTGTAGCAATTGTTTTTTTAGACATTTATTCATTATAATTATTTCGTTTTCTGCTACAAAAGCAGTGAGCTGGCCTGTATTACACAACAAGCAAACAGCATGTTTGGTTTGTATACCGTTGTGGTATGGTTGATTCATTGTGTGTATCGCTCCGTGGAACCATTATGTTTTATGCTTTATCCTGTATTTGTGTCTTCATTTTCAAAACACTCTCATTTGGAGTGGCCCCATCTAAAAACTGGTAAGTGGGTATTATTTGGCCACCTGCACAAGCGACACTCCATGACAGTAAAAACAAGGCTAAAGTGGGAAGCAGATGAAGATTTAACAGCCCCTGCATTTATGTCTCTAAATTTTATTTTCACTGAGATTATGTATTGCGGAACACCACTGCAGATGGTACTGTCAAAATAATTCATTAGAAAGTTAATTTTTTAATGATTTCTATAGCTTAGCTCATCAATCTGGCCAGACATTAATTCAAATTTTTTTCAAGGCTTCACTATTAAGTTGTACTTGATAATTTTCTATTATAACTTACAGCAGCAAAGCTAAATACCAACACTGAAGTGAATTAAAAGATGAAATAGTTGAATTTAAAAGTAAGTTTAGCACACATGCAGACTAGTGATGGACTTGTAAGTGATTAGATTTAGAAGAATCATTCTTTGCCAGGGGTATGTGTGGTGATTACAAGTTGATTGGTTGTTTTGGATTGCCAAATACATTTATAGATAAACCAAAGATGACACTGTGGTTTTCAAATAAGCATTACATGTATTCAAGATAAAACTACCAAAACAAGGTTATCTCCTCATGGCAAAGGCAGCAGTGGAGGCAGCAGGTACTGGCTTCTACATCCCTAGGGAGGAATTTTGGCCAACTGCTTTTTGCAAAATTGTTTACCAGCTTTATAGCCCAATAGCTTTATAATCCAATTAAGCTTAATCTTAAAGGGGAACACCGTTTTTTTTACATTGGCTCCTTGATTTTACATTATTACATCATGTTCTACTTACCCATATTCAGTGATGGTAGTAACAGCGTTGAAAGTAACGGCATTAGTAACGCCGTTACCTATTTTTAGTAACGAGTAATCTAACTAATTACTTTGACTGTAACTGTCAAGAAACGAGGACAGATGGACCCAGTGTTCAAGGAGACAGTCACTGGGCAAGTTCAAAATGTTTATTTAAAGAAAAACAAAACTAAAAGGGGAGCTGCTAGGATCTGTGGCATGCGGCGACTGCAGGTGGGGGGCGGAGCACCACCTAATCACAGACGTAGAGCTAAGTGACCACGATCATCTGACAGAAGATGATTATCTGATTTGGTCACTTACCAGGTTTAACAGTCCAGTCCAAGAATGTCCCCAGTGCTGCAGTTCCAGAGGTCTTGTAGGAAGCCGATCCTCATCAGGGATTCGGAACAGACAGAACAGGCAGGATCCAGGCCTCATAGAGCTCCCAGGCAGGATCAGATTCCAACAGAGTCCGAAGCATGACCAGGTGGTCATTCACAGGAGTGGACAGGATCAGGTGCAGACGGGAAGGCTCAGTGGAAGAGGGTAGCAGAGACAGGATGTGGAACCAGAACTTGATGCAAGATCTTTAAACTGGTCTCCTCCTTGGAGCCAGGCTTACTGGGATAAAAACTGAACCTCCCCACATATAGAGCCAAAAACCAAGAGGACTCAGCAGCGGAGAAACAGTGGACGATTAGGAGACGAGACAGACACAAAAACCTCTTTCCACTGGCCGCCAGGAACCAAAACATGAACCAAGAAATCAACATAACAGACAGGCTAACAGAAAAGCAAATAATGATCTGGCCCCGAATGCTCGGGCTGAACAGAATATAAACCAAAGGAAACAGGTGAGAGGAATAAATGATAATTGAGGCAGGGAGGGAAAACGACAGGTGAAAGAAATAACCAATTAAGGGAGAGCAAACAGGCCAGATCATGGCAGTAACTATAACGTAGTTACCATTGCCGACACCCCGTTACTGCACGTTACTCAGGTCGCAAAATTAACCTTTTTTCATGATAGGACTCATGCGCGCCTTGTCGTGAGAGAGGGGAGGATGAGATTGGCTGATGTATAGTGAGATTTCGTCTGTCAGTTGGGTAGGTGGGTGTTTCCGCTGGCGGGTGTTAACGTACAGCACACACAGAGAGATGGAGAGTGAGGAGGACTCCAGCAGCAACACAGTGTTTTCCACATGGAAATACCGGTGTTATGCCGAGCTGCGTTTCCCCATCAGATATGGTTTCCCCTGCATCTCCGCACAGCGGAGGCGGCGCGTAACAGTTGCCCTGTGCTCGCGCCACAGGGGAACTACGGAGAGTGTGAACGATCAAAGGTTAGCCTATATGGAAAAAGGGAGAAATCGAGATGGATGGATGGACGGACAGACGGACGGACGTGTGGATGTTGCAGTATCTATAACAACCAAAACAAACAGGATTTCAGAATTAGACATCCCCAGTTATTAAATCCATACACTCACCAGATATGAACGCCCTGTTAAGAAACTTCACACCCATGAGTAGAGGTGATGTAGCCTCATGATATTTACACCGCATCTCAGATACCGTTCCCACGACGTTAAGCAGAGGAAACGCTATCTGACAGGGTTTATAGGCAAAACTATAATGCAAAACTCTCTGCAGGTACTTGTCTTTGTCGTCCATTCTTTGCAAGCAAGGTTTTCACAAGAAAATATAAATATAACAAAACTATGTCTAACTTTTTCTTCATAAGATATTTCGTCTAATCTTAAACTTGATATACCGGTTACTGGATATGCCAAGAGCATAGTTGAAATTCAGTTAAAGAAATATGATTATCATAACCAATTTAAAAGACAAACACAGTTGAAACTAATCACACTATTGATTGCTGTATCCCAAAACCTTGAAACTGTATTTGTAATCCGACTGATAAATACATTAATGACTTGGTTTCCCGTCTGTTTTTAAATTGGCTTTAATGAGGCATGTCCTGGTTTTTAAAAACTTCTTGCCCGGAAAATTTTGTCAGAAAGACTAATTATTATAGAATTAAATTTCAAAAGTCCGATGTGGCTTTATTATTTCATGATGTAACAAGGTTTCAATTACTTTATTTAAACGGGACCATGCTGGTTCAGATCCTTTTTCCTGTAACAAAATCATGATTTAACACAAAAGGTTTGGATTTCCCCTGGTTTTCTTTCTCTATATTTAAACTTAGTTCGATGAACTGAAGCTAAAGTTTCATAAAAGCAAAAGCTGAAGTTTATACAGAGGCAGAGATTTTTTTTTTTTTTGTCTAGATGATAATAATATAGGGAGCATCATGCCTGGTTCTAAATGCAGCCAGCATTACTGAAACAACACTTTTTTGCCAGGTGATTGGAGATGCTTACCTTAACTCTGACATATCCAAAAACGATTCCAACCTTTCCGAATCCATCATGTTTACTCTACAGACAGGAGTTGAAATCTTAAATGAAAAGAAACTGACCATGGATTTCATTCAGCCTCTTCGATATCTGCTTTAATTCTTGCTCTCTCTATTGTAGTCTATATAAACTGGCAAACTCTTTGATCATAGCTATTTTTATAAGTCTCTTCTGAACAGACAAAGAGATTTTGTTAGCTGTAAACAAGCCTGATGTCTCATAAACCTTTCTCTGGAAGTGGTTGAGACAAGCATTGAAACTGAATGAAAATACAGCTAAAGTTAAATCGTTTTGTTTTTTTCAATACTTGATAAAAGCAAGTGAGAAACAGAATACCCCTTTTTGGGATTATTACACTGGATGATTGAAAACTTCTAATGAAAAGAGGAGTGACTCCCAGTTTTGTATCAGAGTTTTGTCCATGTACAGAATTCATAAACATAAAACTCAGTACAAAGTTTTGCTCTTGTTAAGCTGGATTCTTGAGAAGGACATTAATTTGACAACCAATGATGAGCTTCACTGTTGGGAGAGTTTGCTATCATGCAAAGTATTTTCATCTTAACAGAGAAACATGGATTTTCTTTCCTTATGGGACGGCTTGCAGTCTCTTTTTTTGTTCATATGCCTAACTTGTAGCAAGCACAGTAAAAATAAAACTCTCTATAGAGAAAAGAATCTTCTCTTCTCTTAGAAAGTTTTCTTCCAGTAACAAGTTACTGTAAGAACATATTCACAGTTTCCCCACATTGACTTTGAGACCATTTTACACCACACTATCCCAGATCAGAGAACTAAAAAAGATAAATGAACAAACAACATTAATGATGATATTAAACACAAAAAGAAGACGCAGCCTTTTCTAGTGGTTTCAGGTGATCTGATCTTAACCAGGTACTACAAAAGAATTATTAAAACGCGCAACCACTGATTTTACAATATCATTATTTATTAAACCAAGATTAAAACTAGATGGAAGAAATTGGTTTAAAAATGAAGTACACACTTCCATGTAATTTTAGTAAAGCTTGCGACATATCTTATTTTCTCTAAAAAAATATTTAAAAAAATCAAGAAAACTTGAAATAGTTTTAGAAATGTTCATCTTAAAGACATGCAAGACACTGGGCACAATGTCTTTTGGAAAAACAAAAAAAACAAAGTATTTGGAAGAAAAAAAAACTTGAGCTGCATAATACATGGAACAAACTTTGCAACTTCAATTTTTGCATCACAAAACACTGTTTGGATGCAAAAATTTGTAGAATCTCCTATTTGAATAGTTAATGTTAATTTGTTAATTAGTTAATTTGATTAAGATACTGTTGTAGGGTTCTTGTTAGCTCTTTCTTTAATATAGCTCTATTTGGAGTACCAGTATTTTATTTTAATTATGTTTATCATTTATTTATTTTCTTCTTATTATTTTAGTGATCAATGGCGTTAAATGTAAATATGTATTAATTTTTTATAAATGTCTTGTGCGTATAGTGTGTAAAGTGATGTAATAAATTGTCACATGGAAGATTGTTGGAACCCAGGAAGAATAGCTTTTAGCTTATGCTGAAGCTAACGGGGATCCAAATAAAACAAACAACAAACTTCCAAGCTCCAGAACTTGTGCCCCTTGCACAAACTCCCTTTATTGTAGCGATCTTGTTTCTGTCGGTTTTCTTTAAGTTTTCAGTTTTTAAGTTTATCCAGGTTTTTTCTTGTTTTCTAGCTGTATTAGTGTGTTCTGGATTTATTTAAGTTTCTTAGGTTTTTCTTTGCTTGTCCTCTGTTGCCCTCTTGTGTTCTCCTTTTGCCTAGCTCCTTATCTGTTCTGCTCTGCTCACACCTGCTCCCAATCTGCTCGTTAATCCTCTATTTGTTTCAGTCTCCCATAAATACACTCCTTATGCAGTTCGTCAGTATTGGTTCCTCGTCTTACTTCGTCTTCCCTGGCTCCTCATGATTGTTTTTCACTGTTGACCCCATGGTTCTGGTTTGTGCTTAATTTTTATGTTGGATTTTTGGATTCCTGTTTTGTTTAACTTTTTTAAGTTGTATTTTCTGGTTTACTGTTTTTGCTGCCTGATCATTCATAAAGTCTTTAAAGAACTCACCCCTGCCTCTCAGCCTCTGCATTTGGGTCCTCACAAAAAACCCCAAACAAATCTTGACATTTATACCAAAGTATAAAGAATTAAATGACAAACCAAACAAAGCCAACACAGGGTCATTTTGTAAGACATCGATTCAAACCACCTATTCTAAAGCAGAATTGGTAAAAATGGATTAATGCAGCATTTACCGAAGCCAATGTTGATACCTTGACCTGATTTAAAATGCTATTGCAGAATCTAAGGAGAGTTTTGAACATAAGTTTATGGGAAACGCCAAGGAGCTAAAGTCATGATGTGAAATAAAGATAAACTGACAGTCATTTAAAAGGTGTCTACCTTTGGTTTCACTGCCGGTTGAAATATAACGTGTCCATTTAACACTCAGCTCTCCCATTTCAGCCTCATCTTCTTTTAATGAATAACACTGTTGAATCTGTTGAGTGTTTTGTGTGTTCGAGGTTAGATTCGAATGAAAAACCATGTGTGAAAGCAGTGGGAGCTAAAAAACTGGAGACAGTTTTTGGAGAATTGACCATGATCGCAATTTTTGCAAATGGTCCTATTTCTGTTGTTAATTTAAATTTTGAAATGACTCATGAATTAAATCAAGCCATCTTTCTAGAGTAAATTATGCTCTTTGTCATTGCTCTATAATTTTTTTTTAATGGCCCTAAATTTCAAGCAGAGCATGACTGCAGGAGCAGAATTTAAAAACTTAGACAACATCAGAGTGACAGAGCAATCAAAGAGTGTCCTTCTCTGTGTCAAATCATGTCAAATATGTCTCTTTTTTATAACATGACCAGCCTGAAGGACAAGCAGTGGGTATTGAAATGTTATGGACTCAGATCTACAAAAGATAAAAATGTCAACAAACAGAGGGTCAGAAAATCGAGCTTTAAGCTGATTCGTTGTTTGAAAAAATGAAAGAAAGAATCCTCTTAGAAAATAACAAATCCCATCAAAAAAAAAAAACATATTTTTAATCATAACGCTTTTCTCAGAAAGAAAATTAGGTCATTTATTTCCCATCCAAGCTAAGCAGGATAAATACCAGAACTAATCTATCTTCTTGTATATCTATTGTGGGAAATATGTGATTCTCTAGCAAGATATTAACAAGATCAAAGTTTTCTGGCTGTCAATAATATTTTTGGCATTACTTGGTATAAATAGGCATTCTTTGCATTACAAAGGCTGTTGTTGACACTCAACACCAATAGCTCTAATGTTCTCTGAGCAAAACAGGGAATTTTCAGAAATTGAAGTGCAATCACCTGGAGCCAAAGAGTAAGGAAGTATATTTTTAAACTAACAGGCTATGCTGTATATCACTGTAAGAAGGTCTTAGTGAACCCTCCATAAGTTCTTTAAAGCTCTTTATAACCCTAGAGGGACTTGTGTCAAGTTTAATAAAGGCCTGTCAGGTCTCAAGCGATGTCACTCAAAGATAGTCATGGTTGATTGGGACTAAAGAACTCTTCTTTTTTACAAGTCCACCTTGAGACTGCTTGTCTTATCCCGCTGTCGAGCAACGCACACATTTACAGTGTGCCTTAGGCTGCATTACAATAACACAGTGGTATGTGGTGTTAGCAAAACCTTATTCATTTTTACCATGTCATTATACATTCAGACAGTAATGTGTTTGAGAGCTGCCGGAGTTGCATTGTTAGCAGTATTTTGACCTTTTCATAAGCTGGGTTATATTTGAGATTCAATGTGAGTGAGAAGTATAACAACCTGATTTGATGCTGCAAAGCTTTTTGTCAGTTTGCACCTGCTAGGTGAAGCTGTCTGAGTACTAAAACATAAACAAAGCTCTTCGAGACTAGAAAGTGATCTCAGAATAACCTTCTGGCAAATTCTAATTATACAATTTTAAACACATAATAAGAAAATGATTCTAACAAAAAAAAACATGCTGATAACCAGAGGGGTATTGAAAGTTTCTAATGTAGGTGGCAGCAAAGGTTGGGTTACATCATGTAATTACATCCTAAGCATACAGAATGTAATGACAAAGTAATTTTGAAAAAAAAAAGAAGCTGTAAGATCATCCACCCTGTACTTTATGTCTGTGGCTGTTTGATTAAGTCTTATTAGACCTAGGTACCTTTACAATATCAGTGACAGTAACCAACATCTTATTGAGGCAACTATATTCGTACAAAGACAACATGGAAAGGGAGAGAAGGTGGAGGTGGGGTGGCTGACAACAGATAGTTATCATCTCAGCTAATGACTTTGTTACCCCCATCAGCTAATTTGTGTGTGTGGAACTACAAATTCATCAAGATAATTATTACCAGTTCTGAGATTCCTTTTTTCTATTTCTATTAGAAAACTACACCAAAGTATATAAAGGAAAATGTTAATAAGGAAAGAAAGACATAACTCCTGTTGTATCCTTGTCTGACATCATAGTAGTCCAAGAAAATATGAAGGCAACGTATTTATCTGTATTTTTTTTATATTGTTCTTTACATTATGCACTACATCAGGGATATAGCTAAATGGATCGCCAGGGGTCACCGTCTCCACCCCTGTGGCCAGTCCCAAATGATTTCCCTACTAAAACAGAGGGTGGCAGCAACTTCCTATGTCATGCTTTTTTTTTTTTTTTGCACATCAATATAGTAACATTAAACATGGCAAATACATAATTCATGCATTTTTTTTCTTACTGTTTTTTGTGTTTTTTGGGGGAGAAGAGAAAGGGGTGGCGTCTGTAAATCACGTAGGAGTTTCAAATGTACTTAGTGAAAAATTACAACTAAACCTATTTAATGTACGTCTTAATGTATGTATGTATCAAAATTATCCTGAACTATGATTTTGGTAGATGATTATTCAAGAAATTTAGGTAAGACTTCAATACTGATACACAAGACCATACTATCTGCACAAGAATCTCTTAAATATATGTTTATAACTTGTTTTATGAGGCTTCCCTCTCATACAGTTGTAAGACAGTTCGCTTGCTATGAGGCTCAGCCATTTTTAAAGTTGATGGTGAGAGCAGTGGAGCTACAATTAGGGCAGAATCCAAAGCTAACCTGATACATATACACTAATGGATTGAAGCACATTGGTGTTACATCAGAAAGACTAGCATGTGGGAAAACCAATACATTAGACGATGGTCCTGGAATTTGAAGCCGAAAGACCATCTACTAAAACTAATCAAGACAGCATACTATACATGTGGATATGTGTATATATGAATTTTTTACTCCTTCATTTTTTCTGTTGGTACAGAGTAATTAGTGTAGATTGTTAATCAAGGGGCTCTGGCCCCTATACATTTTTGGTGAACCCCAAAGTGCACATTGGACACTGCCTGGCCACCCCTATGAAATTTGGACTGAGAGGCTCCTACAGTACGGAGTCTGCTGGTTGTTGGTTTCACCTTATCTTGGTTGACATGGATTTACAAAGCGACTGGCAGTGTTTCTTTTACTTTAGTAAGCCAAACAAAGCTGTCAACTTTGACCATTTCCCAGAGTTGGAACAATTACAGTCTAGGTTTGGATGACGGTTGCTTTCAGAGGTACTCTCACCTATCCATGACCCAGTTCGGTACCCTGTTGTCCCGCATTGGGGGACTCATCACCCAGACAACAGAGGATTGGGTGAGACGGTATTCTGGAGCAGTGGGAAATCGCTGGGAGAACTCCGGCCGAGAGAAAAACTGAACCGGGATGAGGTTGCCTGCTGTGTCTCTATCTGGAACTAAGGAACGGGAGATCGGAAGATCCTTATTGGGAATTAACGCAGTACAGCGGGGAGAAACTACAGCTGGTTGGGAGTAGCTAAATAAGCTAACTGGAGGAACAGAGGAGAAAAGTGGCAGATCATATGAGTCTACAGAAAAGACAGAAAACTGAAGGCGGGGAGAAGACTACGGCTACCTGTTAGTGGGAGAATGACAACTGCGGGGAGATGTAAGGAGTATTGCAGAGGATAAGCAAAGCTTGCCCAGGCAAACAATGGCGGAGCCAGAGAGAGAAGGCATCCATCTGCACTGGAGGTGACAAAGAAACAAACATTTTTACAAAAAAAAGTTTCACTCCTTCACTGTACCTCACAGCCACATTTAGTCCCTGACTGGATTACGCGACACAAGTGTAAACAAAAGCAATTTTGTGCTGAAAGCCAGAAAAGCAAAAGTCTTTATTTATTCTGTTGGGTCAGAACAGAGCAGTCTGTAGTGGGAGAACTGATGGTTTCTCAAGCGGTCCATCCTTTGAAGCACATTTCAAGTCAAATGCAAGTCAAAGACTGACCCGTTGTCCTCCTGGGTTGTTTGAGCCTTTTATTGTGTATGGGCAATGTAGTAAACCATGATGCTTATGTAATTTCTTTTAAATGAGTTCCATGACTGAATTATGCTTGGGAGTTGAAAATAAATCAGCTCAGTTAGTGGGTTTTTGTGTGAGTTCTTTTGTTTTTAATTACAAGTGTGAGTTTTCTGAAATGCTCTAGGTATATTCAGGCTAAAAGGTTAAAGTGGTAGTGATTTTAGTTTTGAAATAAATCCTGAAGTCAGTTAAGTCTTTACCTTAGTCTGAGTACACTAGGAGCTCTTCAATATCTAAACATTTCATGGCCAAACTGTGCTCTGGGTAATATCAGAGCAAAATATGGGCAATAAAAATATGGAACTGCACATTGGGCTACATACTAATACAGTCTTCCAACTTTAAAAGATGTCTGCAAGCTTTATGTTAGAGTAGGCGGAATCGTCTCAACAGGAGTTTAGAAAACTATTCGAGTTGAGTGTTGAAATAATGCGGTCATGAAAGGGCATCTTGGGATCGGATGATGAGTAAATCCTCAGCATTATCATCACTGGACACATTACAGTCTTATGGGAAAAAGTTTGAGCCGACAGTGTTTACACTTTGGAACAACTAGGAGTAAAAGATGAGTGGGAGTAGAGTCAAATCGGAGTCAGCTGCTCAGCAGGTAATTCTCAAAGTGAGAAATTTGCACCATGAGGAGTATGGTGGTCTGGGTCCAGTGCAGGGTCTGTACTCATTTCCAGGTTTAAAGATTAAAGGGAAATTTTACTTTAATCTTTTCAACATACCCAGGCGTGTATATTTCACATATACACACACCAGCAATTTGTTCAAACATGTTACAGCAGCAACATTTAATCCCGGGAATCCAGGTTAAATAAAGAACACGCCTGAATATTTATCTCCCTAGTGTCTATATATAATGATATGGAGGAGTCACGCGACCTAGTAGCAGGTGCCATGCAGTCATGATGCCCACAGAGAAAGCTCTTCTGTCTGACAGGGCTGCAAGAAAAGGGCCTTGGAGAGGCACAGAAGGAGAAAGTGCACCATTCAAGTGAATCATCAGAGCCATCAATGTAATGAGAGCAGAATGATCGTGAGCAAAAAACGCCTAGGAGGGGGAAGTGGGAGAAAGGGATAGTGGAGGAAGAATGAGATAGAGGGAGGTTGGATAGTGGAAAGCATTGGAGCAGAAAAATAGAGAAAAGGGCAGAGAGGCAGGATGCAGGGTATAGTATAAAGGGATAAGGAGAAGTCACTGATAGAGAGAGACAAAGAGAGTGAATGGGTTTAGGGTTACGACAAAGAATGGAGATGCAAAAAGAAGAGACTGCAGAAGAGTAAATAAAAATGTTTTTTTTTTTCATACCATTGCTTTCAGAATTTTAGAATGAAATAAGAGGCTGAGTAGCACAAAGGGGGGAAAACTGCTGGGCACTCAACATTTAGACGGGAAGAAAAAACTACAGCACAAAAGAGAAGTGAGAGGAAGGAATTACAAGACAGTGGGGGATTGGATGTGAGAGACAGTTACGTTTAAAAGAAGCCTCGATTTTTCAGTTTACCACATGAGAGAAATATTGATCTGAGAGAATATCTCTTATGTTATAATGCTTCTCAAAGGTAGGCCACGATATTCAATTAAACGGCCATTTCCGTGTCCCGGTCAATTAGCTTCTCACATTCATTAAGCAATCGATTCTGTCATATTCACAGCGGTGACAACCTGACCTATTGTTTGTAATCACAGAAGCTGAACTCTGAAGAGTTATCAACATGCTTCTGGCATTAGTCTAAGCTCCGGGAGAAAATGTCAGAAATTATTTATTTAATAAGTAATCCCGCTGTTGAAGCTGTGTGTCAATCACTTTAAAAGTCTCTCTGAGGTCGCTTCACTTCTGTTTCGTCAAATCCAGCCCCGGCAAAATCATTCATCAGAGGGTGCTCGTCCGTTTTGGACGAGCACCCTCTGTTATTACCTTCACGTCCAGGCCTCCAGGCTGAATTACAATTGCCGTAGATGGAGAGCCAAGCAGCTGAAAGGGCTGAGCCCAAGTAACGAACTCTAGGGTGGATAATTAATTCCTTCATTTCCCCCCTTTGGTTTTTGGTTTGAAGGGACGAAGGTGGCGCTGATTACAGCACGATTAGGCCAGAGGGAGGCAGACTGGAGGCTGGAAGTACCGGAAGTCATGATGTGGCAAAAGGGACTGTTGAACTTTGAGGTGACGGAGAAAGAGAGGGAAGGGAAGGCAGGGTCTGTGGGAGATTTTTTAGAGCTCTTTCTCTAAAAGATTGCCTGAAGATTGTGAATGAGAGACATCTGCTACAGTCAATGGGTTTGTAATTCATAAAAATTATTATTCAAAGTTTAACTATTAGGAGTCAAAGCAGTTAAGTCTATTGCTACTGGCTGTACTTGGGCTGTCTTTAAAGGCTCTCAGAGGAAAGGTTGTTAGCATTCATTTACAATGTAAATATAAAGCAAATTATCTAGAAGCTCATTTGCACACAAGATAAGCAGTTAGAACAGTTGACTGCTTGAAACAGAAACTACTAGGGAACTACAGGGAAGAACTTTAGTCCTTCCCCCACCTATTAATGTGCTCTACTGGTCTGTAAAAGGCTTGTTTGAGTTCACTTGATCTACGGTATTATGTTGGCCAGGTCTCTTCTGCAACAGACATTTCAAATCTCAATAGTACTAACCTGGCTAAATAAAGGCTAAATTAATACAAAAGAAAATGTTGATTTCACTTGAGACATTGTCAGTAAAATACTTAAAATGTTACATAGTGGGATTATCACCATCTGATATCAACACCCAATATAACCAGTAAATTGTTTTACTTGATGACCAGAATAATTACTATAGACAATACAAGCTAATGACAATGTAGGTTGGGTTTTCATGCTTCCAAACACAAAATCATCTTTTCTAATAGATTTTGCTAATGTAAATACGTGTATGAGAGGTTTTTATTGGATGCAAGACTGTGATCGCCATTTTGGGAACACACAGCAACCATGCTGGAATTTGGGCATCTTTAGGCCTTGCGGTTAATTTGAACATCTCTACTTCAAGGGTACACTGCAAAGGATTATGAAAGTATTTCATTCCTTTCAAAAAGTTATTTAAAAGATTAGACCCAACTGTTGTTTCAGTTTTGTTTCAATGCTTTTTGACAGTTTGTATGTACTTGAAACGCATACATACATACGATATGTTTGAGTAGCCATTAAGAAAACAACATCTTACCAGTTCTGCCCATCAACACAAATGTTTGGGTTCCAATTACCAGAGCTGAACTGCCTGTAAAACAGCAAAAAGCTGTGGGGAGAAACCTGCTGATACACAGAAAATAACACAATATACAATTCACTTTTCACTGCCCTGAGAGATTTGGTCCTCGTGTTTTAAAGGCGGGACTGCTACAAAAGAACGAATAATAAAAAGCCAAGAGCCACATGGGAGAAAGTGGAGTGACCATGGCAGCCACCATCGCTCTTACTGCCATGTCTTTAGCTGTAGTCTCCCTGACCCTGTCTCTGTTTGCCTGGGAGCCAGGGCCTGGTACCGTTGACGATAAAACAAACAGACAGGCCCCATTTATACCGTCAGGTGTCATGACAAGGGATAAACAGCCCACTGCCTTGGGCTTCTTCAGGCGCGGTCTGTTGCCGTAGTATAAGGCTGCTATCTTCCTCATCCTTACCATCATGATCATCATCATCAAGAGCGGCAATAGAGGTGCTGGCAGAAGCTCTTAAGTGCCTGCTGGGAAACGGACAAGCACCGACTCAATTTGGACAGAACACAAGGGCTCCAATGTTTACTTTGCAGGTCTGTATTCGTCCATGTCACTGAATTAATCGAGTCAAGAGAAAAAATAGCAGTTGCCAAAAAAACATTGGTGCAGAAGGAGAGGGGGAGGGAAGAAAAGGGGTCTGAAGTTAAGGCCGCCAAGGCGAGTACGCAGGGGGAATGACAAGAGTGAGCCTGTCATCAGGAGGGATGAAAAACAGCACCTCTCAGATGAGGCGAGGCAGCAGCTGCCTTTTGCACCAGCGAGGAAGGGGATGCACAGAGACCACAAACACAATTATCCTTGTGCCAGCTTCACTGTTTGTCAAAATTGGTACGCATTTAAGGACTTGGGGATGCTGATTATATGACACCCGGAGAGCCCTCAGGCTGGACAAGGGGCCGCCAGCCGGGAGTCATTACCCAAGCCAAATAGACTTCTCATTTGTTTTGTTGGTTTTTTTTTTCCTAGGGATAAAGCATCAACAGGAATAAACAATGGCCGCAAGATACTCAATCACCAGACGTGTGCACTCCTGTGGTGGGTGTTTTTTTTTTTCTCTCTGTTCAAGATCCAATTATAAAGTCCAAGCATCGAATCAAAGCAAATAACACCTCATATTCAAGGTGTCCCTGAATCAAAAGGAGGGTGTTGGAGCTCAATTATGACTGTTCAGATATGATCAGCTGCTCGGGAGTGAAATCATATATGACCACCTGACAGATGGCATAACGTGGGCACAGGGGTTATTTTCTGACAGTGTGAAAATCATAGTCTTGGCACCTTTCAATGTCGCCAGCTGGTCTTTTTCATCTTGCTCAGTCAAATTTGGGCTAAAAAAAGCTCCTGATTCCTTCATTTTTGTGATGCCTCGCCAGCATACCACCATCTTACCCCGCCTAGAAGTGTCAAGTTATTATGAAGGCCCGCACAAATAACAGCAGCAGCTCTGAAAATACCTGGCAATAGACCTGACAGACACGCTCGACTGTCTACTCTGGCAGCACGCAGGCGTCTACTGGTCCAGTGCCAAGGTCAGACATAAACACAGAAAGGCGGCTGAGTCCAAACACATAGAAACGGAAAGTACAGAGGAGAAATGTTTTCCTGGTGCGCAACAGGAGAGGCCAAAGGGCAGGCAAAAACATGCACACTAAGACAAACGTGTTTGTGACCTTAAGGTGCAAAACTAAAAGCCTGGTTGCAGATTATGGACACTTTAACGGAGCTGAGCCGCAGGTGGTCACACTATAATATCACTCACTCAAAGACAAGCTGCAATGCCTACTGTTATCAAGATGGACAGGCTCAGTGACTCACATATATATGGGGCACACAAAACTGCATTTTGGATTGGTTGTTTTCATGGTGTTTTAGTAACAACCTTGGTCACTAAGGAATTTACAGGACTACATAACATATCAACCCACCCCCCGTTATACATCATATCAAAATAGGTCAAATAATCTCAAAATGATTCTTTGAGCACGATAATCCATTCATTGTTGTCTATTAAAGCACCTGGATCATCTGAATTTGAAATTAATTGGTATCTTTATTTCGAACATGCAAGAGAGAAAAAAAAAACAATGTTTAAAATCGCTGGAGAGAGAAACGACAAACAAGGTACCTTTCTTTCCTGAGTTAATATACCTCTATTACATATGCAAAAAAGAGTAGGAAGAAGTAAAACTTATGTGCTCCTACCCCTTTAATTCTTGTATTTCTTCAATTTACAATATTTATAATTATGTTGCTATATATATCCATATCTATACACACCAACCTACACATATACATACATAAATATATATACACATATACCCTCATACATATAACAAATAAACAAAACAAAAACTTTCTACAATGCTTCTCTATACCTTCCGAAAATAATTTCTTTGTACATTTTTTTCGAAAAGGAATATGTTTGGGCATTGCTTTAGGTTCTCATTTAGTTTGTTCAACAATTTAGCTCCACGAATTGATAAACATAATCTTTTCCTTGTTGTTCTACATCTATTAGTCTTAAAATTTCCCCTTCCCCTTAAATCGTACCCTCCCTCCCTTTCAGAGAACACCTTTTGTATATTCCCAGGCAATATGTTATGTTTTACCTTGAACATGAATACTGCTATTTGGTATTCAATCAAATCATGGTATTTTAGCAACTTAGATTTTAGAAATAATGAATTTGTATGTTCCCGTTGTGAAGGATTCTTATTGCTCTTTTTTGCATTATGACTAGTGGCTGTAGTGAGTGTTGACAAGTGTTTCCCCAAACCTCTACTCAGTAATTTAAATAAGGTAACAGTAGTGAGCAGTATAGGATGTGAAGTGCTTTGAGATCCAGAATGTACTTAGCTCTTGCTAAGACTGAAATACTTCTGGACAGTTTGGTTTTGATGTGTTTTATCTGTTGCCAACAAACATCCAATGTTTCTATCATGTGGATATGGATCATAAATATGACGATTGTCAAGATATAGTGCAGTTTTGAATGGGAGGCAAACCTTGTAGGTACTCTGTCATTCAGCTCAATCAGTTTTGCAACTGATTTATTATTATTTAAGTAATACACACAATTCATTAAATGAGCTGGAGTGTTAATGTAAATAGAACTTTAGTACACAAAACAAACAAAATATACATTTTTAAATAGATTTACTGACACTTAATCAGCCAGATTATTGTATAATATGCTGCAAAATCAGTGAATCGAGCTAAACCTCCTAACACCCAATTTTTTTTTCGCATTTTACATCCATGATTATAGAAAATCTTATCATAGAAAGTGGCTGTCGAATTGGATTTTCTCCACTTATGCGATGTAGACGATTCCCAGCCATTAGCATGTTAGGTTAGCTTCAATGTTTTAAGGGAAAAGCAGCATCCCCGTAAAACATCAAGGCCAATCTGCAGCTGTTTAGCATGTCTCTGAGCAGCCAAACTTCTCCATCAGCGTGTGCCTCTATTGATGCTGCAGCTACCACCACTTCATTTAACCAGAGCAGTATCCCATACGAGATTCGCTCATTTACATTTATCGAAATCCTATTTCTTTTCCATCTGCCAAGTAGTCACCTGTGAAACTAGTTTTTAACCATCGTTTCAAAGTGCCTCAGCCCTCCATCCAATTCCCTTTATTAGTGTTTACTACAAAGCATAAAAACCAGCGGAGGGGCACCCACTTGCAGTGCTGGTCGTTTTATTGTGAACACCATGACAGGGTTGGCACAGAACATTGCGCAGGGGGGGAAAAAACTAAAGTGTGTCAGGCAGGAATTAAAGAATAAATTTCCTCTCCCCTCCCAATTAAAAGACGCATTTGTGCAACGTGAGCAGAGGAAGGCAACATTATCAATGAAGGGAAGAAAACACACTGCTACAACTCAGGAGGCACAATTACTGGGGCTGGTGGTGTGCAATTAAATACTGCTATTTAGACAGAGCTACTCCCTGCTAATACATGCAGAACATATAGAGGAGACAAAACGGGCTTTGGTTGTACCTCCAAATCCCAACAGCTGGGGGAACAGATGATGGAAATGTAAACACAAACAGCGGTTTAAAAAAAACAAACATAATTAAAAGGGAGATGGAAGCACTAGCTCTAAATACAGTGCTGATGAAAAGTTTATGTACACACTGATCATGGGTGTTGTATTACTTTAGTTTTTTTTATGATCCATTCGAACCATTATTATTCCAGGGCAGAATTACTTTACAACTACCTTAATAAATCATGACAATTAGATAAGGTGCAATTCTCTAATCTAATTATGCTCAGACTAATACATAAAACCTACAAATACACTGCTCTAAACTCAAATAACATGTCCTACAGCTGAAGTAATTAAATATTCTCAATGAATACTGTGTTATTTATAAAGTTAAAAGTGCTTAAAAACAAAATTACAAAAATCATCAATGGAAATCCAATTTGTTATCACATGGAGGCCTGGATTTGGAGTCTTACACAAAAAGTGTATACAAAACGTAATTTCGTTTTGTACAGCTCTCATGACATTTCCGTTTTCTTAAAGTACAGCAGTGATCAAATGTAAATATTATGGGAGAAAAAACATGGTGGAAAAAAATGCATTGATATGGTCAGTTTCATACTGTCTATGACATGATTTAGAGTTTTTTTTCCAACATAAAAAAGTGGAATAACACCATACAGGCTGATTGAACTTTGATGCAACATCCTTAAAACAGGTCAAAATTTGTGGCCTCCATGTGCCTGTATGACCTCCGTAAAACACCCGGCGCAGTCCTGATAGGTGTTGGAAGGTCTCTTAAGTGTTCTCCTCTCAGACTTGAACAAGAGCAACCTTCAAATCCTAAACAGTCTGTGGTGCAATGTGATGTCAGTGGGTGGATAGAGACATGATGTCCCAGATGTACTCATTCGGATATAGGTCTGGGGAGCAGGCGAGCCAGACCATAGCTTCAATTCCTTCATCTTGCAGGAACTGTTGACACACACTAGCAAAATGAGGTCTAGCATTGTCCTGCATTTGGAGGAACCAATGGCCAACCGCACTAGCATGTGGTGTCGCAAGGGGTCTGAGGATCTCATCTCGGTACCTAATGGCAGCCATGATACCACTGGCTAACATGGATGGCTGTTTGGCACTCCAAAGAAATGCAGCCCCACATCATTACTGACCCACTGCCAAACTGTGCAAGCAAAAGGATGTTGCAGGCAGCAGATAGCTGTCCACTGTGTCTCCAGACTCTGTCACATATGCTCAGTGTTACCCTGCTTTCATCTATAAAGAGCACAGGGTGCAAGTGGTAAATTTTTCAATCCTGATCACAAACAATAGTTTTTGAATAAATAATAAAGGGTAACATTACATATTTTATCCTAATATCAGTGGGCTTTTATTCGTAGTTTAGTGTTTAGTCCCGTTTGTTTCCTAGATAGAACTATGAGCTCAGCTTTCACTGTGATCAACTATGTGCTTTTTTCGTCCATTTTCTTCCTGTTGAGTTTTTCCCAGCCTCCACTGCTGCTGCATGCATGCTCGGTGGGATGGATTATACAGTAATCAACCACAAAACAACAGCAGATCTCTAATTTCACATGCTTCTCCAGGAGCGTGTCCTTCAGGTCAATGACTTGATAATCAGCTGGTTTTCCTCAGATGTAAACTTTTTTTTTTACCAATCTGAATGAATGGTCTATGTAAACAGCCTTAAGATCACAGGTGTGTATTGGCATGACATAACTAAACTGATTGGAAACTGAGAGCAGCATATAAATCAGAAGAAAAAAAAATCCATGCTACAGAAGAAAAGGTGAAAATAAGGTTTAGCAGCATCTGCAATTTTCTTTACAGCACAACCCATTACAGAATAAAGAAGTAATCCTTGAAGATGTAGCATTTCAGTGAATCACTGTACTATTATTTAGTTGGATGTTACTGAGTGTTTTTGCTCCAATCTGAAGGAGTAAACCACCTTCACACTAATAAAAGGATTTACAGCCCTGAAAAACTGGAATAAATTCCACTATTCTTCAGCTTTCTAGGTGTTGCTTTAAGAGCAACATCACCAGGTTTACATAAAAATCCTATGTTGGAAAAATCTTCCTGATAGTATAATACCTGTGTCACCATGTTTTAAATTTAGAAACAAAATCATCCCATTGTTCATTATTTTAACTAGAGTCTTGCTGGAAAAAAAGCCCGGTTCCATATTGGCCTCACCTAATGGATTCTCTCACTGAGTTAACTTTAATCATCCTGGAGCTCATCATTGGCCGTTTGAAGCTGATCTTCCATTTATTTAAACAGTATTTGGTGGTTTACTTTTTCTGGTTTTGATCTCCGAGTTAAAGCATTCCAGAACATTTAGGCAAAGCAGAATGTCGGTTTCTGCACTACTGTTTATATTTTGCCCGCTGCTACCACTTCAACCCAGCCCTTTCAATTAATTTAATTACACAGAATCAGCAGCAAACATGCCGAGACTCTTGGGTTCTAATCAATCTACAAAATGCAACTTAAAAAGCCCTTTAAGCTTCAGTATTGTAAATAACAAAGTAAAACAGTACAGTGCATTCTATTTGATTAAAATTAAAAAATACTTTAGTGCTGAAGAGAAATGAAGAAAAATCCACTACCATGCCTTTCACAGACATGAAAATTTGACCATAAGTGTGATTGATTCGTTCCACTGCTGTCATCTTTTAATGTAAAAGAACAAAAACAGCAACAAAACACGAGAGAAAGAACACATTTTTATTGTAGTAGATATTGCAGTTTTAAAAGGTAGGATCTGAACTGAACGGTACAGTACAGAGGGTGAGCACCACGCTACTCCCACACTGCATTAAGGAAGTATGAATCATCGGCGGCCTCTCTGCAGCCCCTCAAATTATAATCCTTACAAGGTGAGCGGAGCTTACTGCCACTGTTAACACGATACAAAGCTGGAGCAACAAGTAACAGAAGTCGTGAAACTGGAAGGTGGAGTCCTTTTTAATATGTGTTAACCTTTCGAAACATTTGGGTGACTAAACTTTAGAAAACTTTCTTCTCTCCAACCACTCTCTTCTTTTTTCTCATCAGCTACGCTTGTTCTTTGTACTGCTGATGCAGCATCAGCACGTCATCCTGGGAGACCCTCGTCCAGCCTTCACTGTGGACGTGGTACAGGTTGACCTGTCCTCCGCTGTAGGCGTCACGGTATGTCGCCTGGAAGATGGCGCGGCGTCCCAGCTCGCAGGCTTCCTCCACCGTCAGATCTTGCCGCAGGCCGCTGTCCATCACGCCGTACGCGTACATGGAGCCGGATCCCACAGCAAACAGGTCGCCACACACCCGGTTACCTTCTGAGTCGACGTAGTACAGCCCTAAAAGGAGAGGAGAGAGGATGGGTGAAGAAGGAAAGGAGGAAGGGTTGAAGGAGTTAAGCTCTGGCAAAAGCTGTAATGATGTACCACAAAACGCACAAGTCTGTAAATGTACGCACTCGCATCTGAAACATCCTCCAGAGAGAACATAAGAGCAGCTGCAACCCCTCCAAGTGAAGCAAGGGCTGGCAGATATGAACAGCTGCATCCTCTTAAAGTAAAATGAAGCCGGCCGCGGAGCCTGCTGACAAGGCGCGGCCCATAACGCCGTCTGCCCAGAGGCCGCTCTCTGGAATCTTATTGATTCCCTGCAAACAGGCCAAAAATTAACTATCGACCCATAACCTGAGCTGCCAGGTAACTGCAGCTCACACCTCGCCAGAGACGACAGGCAAAATATAAAATAACACAACCTCTGCTCACATCCTGTTGATATCAGACACACTAAGGAGGGTAATTCGTCGTGTTCTCAGCCTTAGTCAAGCCGCCCCTAACGTAATCCCATGAGCAACGCAGCCCCACAATGCTCCGACGGACACGTGAGGGACAGCTTGCTTCGCACCACACGTCACGGACACATGCACAACATTTTGTTCCACGCCGTGACACACGCTCCCACAGGCCCCGGCTCCAGAGTGACGAGCACCAGCCTGCGAGTTCGCCCACAGACGGCCAAACGAAGCCAATCTGCGAAAAGGCATGTTTTTTTCCCCCTCAGAAAGCTTTCACAAAGCAGAAACCTGTGAAAAAAAAAATAAAAAATGAACAAAAACGAAAACACATGCAGATCAAAATGCACCGTCGCTGATTTTCAGCTTAACTAGTGACAGTCTATTAAAGCTCGAGAGCCACTTGCTTTTCAGGGTGTTGGGAGGAAAAGAGAAAAAAAGCTTAGTGTTGGTTTCAGCTGGCAAATTGCAGCTTCCTAAGCCTGTCGTTAGATTGCCATGATAATCATCCAGCGCCGGCGTATGCACGGGGGTAATTTACCATTCCAAGACCTGCCTGTTCCACTTGGAAGCTGTGAGGGACTCGTTAAAAGCATAATAGGCAGGGAGAGGGAGCTGTAAAGCGGCCCTCTTTTGTCGAGTGGCACGGTTGACGGAGGTGGTAGAGGACTCTTTAAGAGGTCCAAGTTTAGAAGCGCTATGGTAGAGCACACCTGGAGTCTTTGTGGAGCTTTGTTGTCTGTCCCTCCCGCCCTGACGCAGCAGGCGTGTGCACGCTCACGGAGCAGCGCATTTTTTTTAAAGGAGTGACAAAATGAGGCCTGGAAGCAAAGGAAAACGCTGGCCGGATGGAGGAAGTTTGCAGCAGCGCCGGCCGGCCAGCAGAGACGACTTCTACTTGATCAATCAGCTGACAGGTGTTTAAGGAGTGCCTCTGTAAGCAGCGGCCAGGAAAAACACTATTTAGATGTGAGCAGAAAAAGATGGCGCGATTAAGTCCCTCTGCTGTTTCCCCCCCCCAACAAAATGGCTTAGAGGTTAAAAAAGGGAAGTGATTGTAGTGACAAAAGAAGCCATTACATCACCCTCCTGGGAGCAGCGGTAAAACTATCTGCCACATGGGTCTGACAACGCTTCAGATCACACAGCACCCTTCTTTTCTTTAATGAGGCCCAATTATTCATATGCAACCCTATTACAAGCCCGTCCTGCCCTTGAAATGAGTCCCTACTTTTCGCTGTCGCCGTTTTTTCTCCGTTGAAATAAAAGCTGTTAACTGTACCCTGATTACAAGTGTCATAATATGTAATGTTGTTACAGGGAGCCACATTTGTCAAGCTCCTTAGCGTGGCTTTTATTCCGTTTATTTTGCATGCAGCTTAAGACGCTTCATCTGGGGAATAAGTGCTCTTGACGGCGTTGTAGTCGCCCTAATGAGCTTTCTGCCTTATAATGATTGATTTAATTTCCATGACATTTACCTCTCCGCTCAGTCACCACTGAGACGGCAGTGAAATACCGACATATTTACATTACATGACCTATTGGACTCATAACGGGATCATTATCTCCCCAATTGATTGGTGGGGATTTAGCGCATGTCACCAGCATTTGTCGTTGAGCTGCTGGCCCCACAAGATAAAGCAGGCATTGATCGCAGCTTAGCGTCATGGCATTTATACATGTGACCCGATTGTCCAGGATGAGACCCACCGCCCATCATCCAGCTGCACTTTCTCTGGCCCTCAGTCACAGGATCATTGATTTCCCATTACCATGTCACTGTGGCAGCCCCTTTAAACACACCTGGAGATGTAAAGGCCCGCGACATGTGGCATCCAAAATGCACAGCTTGGCATGTAAACAAGGGGAGAGAAAGAGGAGCTGAAGTACCATCTAGTGTCTAACTGGAGGTACTACAATTTTTAAACGACTAAATTGAAGAAGGAAAAAAATAGGGCAAATATTTGTCTAATTTTGAAATTTTTTATTTTGATCTATCAAAGTACTCTTTGGGTTTCTTTAGCTCAGAGAGACATCAGTTCATTTCTTTTTGGTCTTAGATATCCCCTCGGATCAGTCCTGGAATAATTAGCTCACTGTGTAATTCTGTGAGCTGCAGAACCGTTTCATTGCTTGAATTTTTGTTTCCGTTTATAATAAGCTCGCCTCCCAGATGGGATAATTGAAATAAATCCTAGTTTATAATAGCAATGCATGTCATTTTTGCAGTTTTAATTATTCAATTCAAATATACTTAATTCATCATAATGGAAAATGAATTGATTAAATTACATCTATTAATTTGATTTAGAAGGAAAATATATATTCATTTCCAAATCAAAGATTTTACTTTTAAGCCAGTTTAAGACTTTTACTGCTAAGAAGTGGAAGAAACATGTTGCATGGTTTTCTAAATTCTATACAAATAACCTAAAAGGTGTGGCACACCTCTTTACTAAGCTCCCTGGACCAGTATTTCTAAATGGTCATTAGGAAGGTGAACATCTTTACTGCTTTAAAACATTTAAGTTAAAAAAATAAAAATAAAAAAATCTAAGGTTTTATTTTTTTCTATTTATGTCCATTCATTTTCCATGGTGGCATGAGTCTGTCACCATGTTTGATAGGATGGTGTGTTTGAGGCTGTTACGCCGTAAATGCTTTACTGTTTAGATTTAATTTTGCATGCAAGTAAAAAAAACAAAAAAAACTGTTTTTTACCATTTAAAATGATTGTCACTCACAAACATTAACCATCAGGCGAATCATTTAATGTCCCGTTGCTAAACTGCATGAACATTTTATAAAGGAGGGTGTGTGCAATGCGACTGCAGTATTTACCAGGCCCTCTCTTGTCCCAGCCACACACCATGGTGCCCATGCTGAGTCCCATGCCTTTGTACTGGTACACCATGTTGGCCAGCAGTTTGGAGGCGGCTGCCACAGAGATGCGCTCTTTGTTTCGCAGCTCGTAGATGCGGCACTGGCGGGCCAGAAGGCGCTCCCAGAAGCTGCAGTCTGCTGCGCCTCCAGCCATGGTGCCCAGGAGGTAAGGGTTGATCTCGATCACCTTCTTCACCGTCTGCGAAGCGATGTAGGAGCCCGCTGTGGCCCGTGAGTCCACCGCAACAATGACTCCATGCTGGAACTGAAACACACACAGACATGTTGAAGAAGCTGAAGTAGAGACTGATTTCTTACCCGTATAAACCTCCATGGTAGTGAAATTATGAATTGGATAAAGACCTGATATATGACATGAGCCTATGTGGTTTTTATCATGCTTGATTCACAATTAAGGTGTAGAGCATCTCTTCTGTAGGGACCGGCATAGTGTATCTACAACATAGTTAGGCTCTGGAGTTTATAAACAGACCAACTCGATCGGTGTGCAAACAAACTAATGGTGACCAAATCAACTACTGATCCAGGATTCTGTGTTTGAGTTAGGCTCACAATGCTAACTTTTAAACTCACCATCGATACACAGGAAAATACTCAATACCAGTTTTGATATCATGGGAGTGAATAAAAAATATCACCTCTTTTAATCTCAACATAGAGAGTGCGTCTCAACAGAATCACAAATTCTATTAGTTCAATAAGTGTAAAAATAAATAGTCCAAATACGACACAAAAGGACAATATTATAAGGTTTTTTGATATAAATTTTTTTATCTGCAAATAATTTAAAAATCTTAAACATAGCAAATCTATCCAAACAACACTTGTATTTAGTATCAATACCACAACAAATCAGTATTGTATCAGGATACTTTTCCAAGTATGGATACTTTTAACAACCTTAGTGTGAGAGGAGCTAAGTGTTTTAATTTTGTATATTTCCTTTCCTTTGAGAGCCAACGCAGTGTAATTGACAAATAAAGATGTAGCTTAAATTAAACCTCCAATAAATAAGAGAAACTTGTTTACATCTAAAACAAAAACATACCAAATAATCAGAAAAAAATTCTGCTCTTCCTTCTAAAAACTATTACCAAATTATTTATTTCAGGAATCAAAATAAACCTTTATACTTACAGATGTATTAGGTTTGTTCCTTCATCCAAGCAACTTAATATAAGTATAGGATTGTATTGCCTTAGTAGTTGTTGAAGACAGAGTGTCAGGTGAATGTAAAATATGGTTGTGTTTACTTGAATTGTGGTCAGTGCTACCGCTCATTAATGATTTCTTTTAAATAGGAAGAGCATTTGCCTGAGTTGTAACTGCTAATCCTTTAAGAATAACAAGAGAAAGAAAAATTTAGATTTACATTTATCATTCACTTACATTGTTTAAATTCAGCTAATAAAGAAAATTGAAACATAATGTTTATGTCTCTTTAGATGGAGAATATCCTCCTTCTCCATAAGGAGGTATTTCAACTTCTGCTTTGGCTTCAAAAACTCAGCAAAGAATAAAAAGATGCAGTCTATTAAAGAGGTCAAATTCTTTTAGATTAAGGAGACATGGATCTGTAGTCTCCTACAAGTCCTAATGTGCAGGTTTGGGGATCTTTCTACATAAAGTTAGTTTTTCCACCCGACTCCTAAAAACATTGATCTTTACTGTAGTGTAAAGACGATTCAGCAGAAGCATGTTAACTTTTCTTACACCTTTTTTTCCTATACAAGATTATGTATAGAGTAAGGTGATAAGAAATTAAAATTTCAAAGTAGTAACAGTTACACACAAGGGTAGCAAATAATGGTGGTTTTAATGGTTCAGTGCCACAGAAGAAGGAATTATGCGACAGATTAAGAATAAATAGATTTCGTTCTTAAATCATTAAATGAATACCTAGATCTTTTAATCCATTTGCTATTTACAAGCAAGCTTAGTATGAGGGATTGCATTTGAGTCAATGAGTCGATGCAATCAACTGGTTTTCCTTAGAAAACTTTGAATCAATTTGACTGTATGATCT
>NW_015150645.1:659303-662040 GCF_000732505.1 Cyprinodon variegatus
ATAGATAGATAGATAGATAGATAGATAGATAGATAGATAGATAGATAGATAGATAGATAGATAGATAGATAGATAGAGTGTATTCTTTAACTCTTCACTATTATGTTATTCTTATATACTTTTGTAAGGTCCACATTTGTGTGACCATTTTTTCTAAAAGCTGTACACCAACATTTCCCCATTGTGGGACAATAAAGTGATTTTCTATTCTATTCTATTCTATTCTATTCTATTCTATTCTATTCTATTCTATTCTATTCTATTCTATTCTATTCTATTCACACACACACACCTACTCCTTCTGCTATTTGTAGTGATGACCATGTGTTGCCTCCCATTCATTTCCTTCCATTGATTTTCAGACATTTTTAACCCTTTCTATGCCCTAACCCTAAAACTAACCCTAAACCTAACCGTTACAATGCCTTCCTCACCCTAACCCTAAATCTAACCCAATTGACACCTTCGCCCTAAACTTGACCAGCAAAATGTCCTCACTTTGCAACAACTGGTCCTCAATTTGATGACAAAATTGGAAAAATGGTCCTCACTCTGATAGCAAAAGAGGTACACACACACACATACACACATATACATTCAAATATATATATATATATATATATATATAATGTCAGAAGCTTTTTTTGTTGTTGTTTCATCTCTTTCTTCACTGCAATAAACAATCATTTGATTATTTATCCAATTTAATAACACTTTATTGGTTCTAAATAGAATAGTATGGAATAAGGCATTGTTATAACTCTTTTTACTTGCAGTGTGGGGCAGGAAGGATCTCATGCAGAATGGTAAATTACTATTTTATGTTGTAATGCAAAAATGAAAAAGACAATGTGAAAAAAGGGACATTTCTGAACGCTATATGTTTTCCTTTTTTTAAAAAAATCACGTGTCTAAATTAATTACTCACACATTAGTTCACTTATTTTACCGAATACGGGAAAAAGACGAAAGCGAAAGTCCTTAAAACTGGAATTATCAACTGCTAACGCGATAATTTACGAGATATGAAACTGGAGTCCGTGGGAAGCCATTTTGGCTCCAACTTCCGCCTCCCGTAAAGCCTGCCAGAAGTCCTTTTGGGTCCAAAATGGCGCCAGTTTCCTCGAAAGTTAGCAGGTATCCTTGCACGGTTGGACAGAGAGAGACTGAAGCCATGGCGTCCGCCAGTACAGGGAGCAGAGTGTCCTGCGGGAGAGATTTGAATTGTGTGCCAGAGATTGCTGACACTTTAGCCGCAGTTGCTAAACTCGGGTAAGGAAAGTGTTTTTCTCTGTGTGTGAGTTTTTAGATGTATTACGGCAGTTTGCGCTTGTTGGTTTTTGTGTCAGAGCGTGATGCTGGCTAAGCTAGCCGGCGAGTTTACAGCACGTGCCCCAATCATAACGATGCTTGATGTTGGACTGAAGTGTTAAAAAACAGCAATGGGGGGGCGGTGTTCACTTTTATATTTCTTCATACGGTTAAAGCTTATTGGAAATGTGTTTCGATGTTTTTCCAGGTTTGTATTTTAAACCTATCGGTGTGATTTAAGATGCTTTCCCTCCTCCTGTGTGCAGGTTTGACTTCCTGTGCATGCCGCTGTTCCACCCGAGGTTCAGGAGAGAATCTGAGTTGGATCCCGCTAAAAGCAGATTGGGGGCCCAGACCCGTTCAGATCTGCTGCTTTGTGGAAGAGGTTAGTCTGGCAACCTACTTCTAGTCATCATTTCACCAAACCAAGCTACTATAAATCTCAGAAATGTCCTTTTCTACATTAGCGTTAGTGATTATTTCCCTAATTTTTATATAATTATACATTCTTCACATGACCTGTATAAACTGAAGAAATGTGTAAGCAATACTACATGATGCTAATTAGAGCAGGGGTCTTCAACGTTTTCCAGGCCAAGGACCCCCAAACTGATGGTGAGATGGAGCAGGGACCCCCCTAATTATATATATTTTATGAAATTGTGTTATATCAAACTGGTCTTATAGATACTCTATTACAGATGGAGTAATGTAACGAAAGTAACCTAGCCCTGGGATTATTAAAGTATTTCTGATTCTGATTCCTGGTTGATGGGACAGGTGTTGTGAATGAAATGGTGCCCAGCTCCAAAGAGCTCCTGTGTGTCTCTGAATGTGTGCGTTGATGACTTAAAGACATCTGCCTCCATTTATCTGTTTACTACAGTCTGTTGAATTCATGCTAATGTGGATTTAAAGATATTTCAATTAGGGGAATATAAAAAAAGTGTAATCAATCAAAACCTTCGAGACCCCCATGCAGTACCTCCGTGGACCCCTAGGGGTCGCGGACCCCCTGTTGAAGACCCTCGAATTAGAGAATGCATTTAAAAAAAAATTGGTCTAGTTTTTCCAGGTATTATCTAATCCTAGCCCAAATCAAAAGCATTGAACTTTGATCACAATTTTAGTTGACATGTTTTCAAATTTGCTTATAGTTTTGATCGGGTTATTATTCGCTAGGTATTCAGCTTTCTCTATTGCAGAGATTGGCTGATCAAATTATTGACTGATTACTGGTGTGGTACTTTTTGAAATGATCTGACCTGCTTAGGGCTGGGAATTTGTAAGATTTTCAGGATTCTGATCCCCTTATCTATTCTGTGAAACGATTCGATTCTCTTATGGATTCCGCTTAATGAAAAAGCATTACTATACAACTTCGGGAAACAAACCCATCTCCCCCTGATTTAAATAAATGAGCGTC
>NW_015150645.1:662167-680861 GCF_000732505.1 Cyprinodon variegatus
GGACCCCCTGTTGAAGACCCTCGAATTAGAGAATGCATTTAAAAAAAAATTGGTCTAGTTTTTCCAGGTATTATCTAATCCTAGCCCAAATCAAAAGCATTGAACTTTGATCACAATTTTAGTTGACATGTTTTCAAATTTGCTTATAGTTTTGATCGGGTTATTATTCGCTAGGTATTCAGCTTTCTCTATTGCAGAGATTGGCTGATCAAATTATTGACTGATTACTGGTGTGGTACTTTTTGAAATTATCTGATCTGCTTAGGGCTGGGAATTTGTAAGATTTTCAGGATTCTGATCCCCTTATCTATTCTGTGAAACGATTCGATTCTCTTATGGATTCCGCTTAATGAAAAAGCATTACTGTACAATTTCTGGAAAAAAAACCCATCTCCACCTGATTTAAATAAATGAGCATCTCCTTTATCTCGCTCCCTGAACTGCAGAGCAACTTCGTAGTGTGTTTCGTTACATTCATTGAAATAGCTAGAATCATGTAAGAATCACAGCTACCAGTAGTTCTAATTAAATATGCTAGCAATGAAGGGCTGGATTAACGAAAAAAGGCACACTCCCTTAATAACCCCACAGAGGTAGGAAATGCTTTATTTCCAGAAATGACATATGATTTACTAGGAACCACATTAAGCACAGCCAGTGATATAAAACTAGCTCCTTACCACCAGAGTTTCCTTCCATGCTGGTCGTAACTTAAGCTTCTGTCTGGAAGGCATCAAAAACACTGCATTCATTAAAATGTATGCCGTGTTGTGCGCGCAGGTGTTTCTGCATGTTGAATGTATTTTCTCCCGTGGATGTAATTGCCACTTTGCAATGATTGCAAAGCGCCTTGTTGCCACCTTTCTCTTCCTTAAAATAAAGCCAAACTTTCGATCGCTTTACCCAATGGGGCGTCCTTTTTTTTTTTGTTTTGCTCTTCTAGACTTAAGCCTGGTCATGTCGTACTTGCTTACTGAATGCCGTGCGTAACTTGCGTAAAAAGCGGCGTGCTGCCCAGCGTTAAGGGAACCGTTAAGCGAGCTGCCAAAAGGTGCCACGGAATTGGAACACACAGAACCGGTTCTAAACAGGAACCGGTTTTAGATTCCTATCCCTAGACCTGCTGATGACTATTTCAGCCGCCTTAGCTCAGTGTGTGCACATTTATATTAGAAGGGTTGATTTCTCGATGTTTTAAGAATAAGTCTTCGTATGCATTTCATTGAGAGTGCAGACCTCTGCCCTAAAGGCTGATGCATGTTAGATTATTTCCTTTCTGCCACAGCCTTAAGAAGATGATGATTTCATGTTATTTTTGCAGAGCTATCAACATTAACACGCACTGCTTCACTCCCATTATGTGCAATCTTCTTGTCACGGTTAGTAAGACAAAAAGCTTGATCCATTCCTGTGACATTGTATCAGAGAGGAAATATAAGATATAGTGGATATATTGCTGGAATAATCTGGCTCAGGTTAACAGCATGTAATAACTTCCATCAGATGACTGAAATAATTTAGTTGTATGAGGATTTAATTGGTTTTTAGCACATGGGGCAAATCTATAGTTTGGAATTGTATTATTTCAGTTTTTAAATATGTTCTTAAATTATGTGTCCCTTTTTAGACTGGAATACTCTGGTTGTCGGGAAGCTCTCTCAGTGGATCGATGCAGATTCAGAAATCGAGACGAATCGCAGGAATTCAGAAGCTGTAAGTTCCTCAATCTCGGCAGAATTTTTGAAAATCTTTTCCTCTAAAGCCGTTGTCATCCTTCTCTCATATCTTTGCTGAACTTGAATCCTGGCTTTTATGTCAAAAATCTTCACTTTATACCCTTAATCTTTTCCTTCTCTGTGTTTCTCTCCAGGCTCTGGCACAGGAGCTGAACTTTTCAGCCTACCTGGGGCTCCCTGTCTTCATGATCCCTCTAAAGGGTCCCAATAATGCCAATCTAGCTCGAATGCTGCTGAACCACATCCACACTGGACACCACACCTCGAACGTAAGAAACGGCACCAGGGAGACCGTCAGACGCCTGTAATTGGATTTGATGTATTAGTCCTGAGCTCCTGATTTAACCCCAGCTAATGTTTGCGTTCATTAGTTCTGGATAAGAGTCCCGTTGTTGGCACCGGAAGACACGCGGGAGGATCTGATTGAGAACGAACCCTCACCCTGTGTTGATGAGACGAGTGTGGATGAGAAAACCTGGATCTGGTTGGTTTTTTTTCTTCCACTTCCTCTTTATCTGACTTCAGATTTAATCTTCTAAAAACTGTCTCAGTTCCTTTATCTTTCTTTGTTCTGTAGGTGGCACTCATTCAGGACTCTGTGCGATTACAACAAGAGGGTCTGTCTTGGTGAGAGAACACACCAGAAAGCAACAATTTAAGGCTTTAAAGATGATTCAGATCCTTTCTTCATCTGAGAATGTTCTGCTTTTCTATTCCTGCAGCTATTGAAGTTGGAGCAGACATGCCTTCAGACGCTGTGATCGATAAGTGGCTCGGAGAGCCGATCAAAGCAGCAGTACTTCCAACAAGCATCTTCCTAACTAATAAGAAAGGATTTCCTGTTTTGTCGAAAGCTCATCAGAGGATAATCTTCCGGCTTTTTAAGGTCTGATATAACTGCCAGTCGCTTGGTTGAGCAGCCTCATCTCAAAGTTTCTTTCAATTAAAGAAAAAAAAAAAAAATTTCCTTCCAGCTAGAGGCTCAGTTCATCTTCACGGGCACCAGTCGGCACACTGAGAAGGACTTCAGGTCCTACCTGCAATACCTGGAATACCTCAACCAGAACAGGCCTGCGCCTAACGCCTATGAGCTCTTTGCCAAAGGATATGAAGACTACCTGCAGTCACCTCTCCAGGTCATTAACTCTGATTTATCCTTCATTTTGTATTGATTAATGTTGTTAATAAACTTTTTGATCAGTTGCTAAAGCCCCTTTTTCTATCCCTCATTAGCCCCTCATGGACAACCTGGAGTCTCAGACCTATGAAGTGTTCGAGAAGGATCCCATTAAATATTCTCAGTACCAACAGGTGAGGCAGCGGTCACAGTTGGATTAATAAACTGCTTTTCTCCAAGGATTCAGAAAACTGAGCAGCTTTTGTCCAATAGCCAAAAATATTAAATCTAATAGACGTAACTTTTTTAAAATTTAAGTTAATTGAGCAAAAATTTTATCTTTGAGAAAAAAGGAAATTTGTTTAGATGATTCAAGACTTCATTTTCTTTTTGGATTCATTGTAGCTGAAACCTCTTGGATTCTTTTCTTTTTAACTCAAACTGTCTTTTATCGCTGTTTTGATGCTGGTTTAAATTACATTTTCGCTCTGTGTCGACAGCAAACCACCACAGTAGGCATGGCTAATATTAGGGATGTCCTGAGCCGATATATATATATATCGGTCCAATATTATTTAAAAAACTGATATTGGATTTTATCGGCCAAAAATCTTAGATATTTCCTGCTGATGGAAACCCTTTTTCTCTGTTAAGTTTCTCGAACTCAATTGTTAATTTAACATGGGCCAGTTCTTTTTAAATAGGGTTTCTGGTGATTTAAATTCATTAAAAGTCATACATTTTTTTTTTTTTTAAAGTTAAGGCCTTAATTGGCATCAAAAGTCATTAAATGTGATTATCATTGCATTTAAAATGCTTTATAAAAAAAAAACAAAAACAATTTTGTCAGATATATCCGATAAAACTGGTTCCACATGCTTGCGCGGAACTGCTTCCGGTTGATCGCGAAGCCGTGTGCTTGGAAAAGAAGCTCGAGGCAGAGAAAAATGCTAGAGAATGGGAAAATGCTAATTTAAACAAAAGTGGCTGGAAAACGAGGAATCCAGGACATGGCTTTAGCCCGCCGACTGTAAAGATGGCGAAGGATTTTGCCGTGTTCTGCAGAGGTGACAAACTAGTGACAAACAGCTTTTAAATTTAAAGTATTTTGCTGATTGAGACCAGTTTGATGGTATTGTTGTGATTTTATAGTAAATTAGATTTAATTTTGCTCTCATAGCCTGTACTTTAGTGATCTTTAGACAGTAATTTAACAAAGATTTGGATAAATTCACATTGAAAAATCCTTTTTGGCTCATCGAACTGTCTTTTATGGTTTTATCTCTTTTCTTTCAGGCTGTGTATAAATGTCTGTTGGACAGAGTACCAGAGGAGCAGAAAGACACTAATGTTCAGTAAGTAGGACGCTTTATGTATTTGTGTTAAAGTACATGAGGATTTGAGTTAATGATTTATAGCTACTCCTACCTTCATTACCGTTGTCTTGTAATTAGTGTGCTTTAAAAAGAAATACATATTTTTTTTGTTATACAAAAATTATTTATTTTATTTTTTTTCTGTATCTGTGCTAGACTGGTTGATTGACTGACTTTAGTGATCTCAGTGGAAAAATGTACTTGTTACATCGACTCAAATAGTCAAAGAAGGAGAATGTGCCAAAGGAAGAAAACCAACAGAGGGGTGTAACAATTCAAGTTTTGTAAACGTAAACTGGAGTTTAAATTAAAAGCAGACATCTTTCCCATCTACAAATGGACAAAATGCTTCTCTTTGCAGCTTTTGTAAACGAGAAATTGTCACTGTTTTAGCTAAAACAGAGTCAATTGGGGTATCGACAGGTGAGTCCTCCAGCGTAGCCATGTTTGTAACGCCCCCGGCAACGTCCTTCTGACTGTCGTCATTCCTACATGTCCCGCCCAGAAAACCACTGCTGCTATGTCATTGCTCTGATGGACGGATTAGCATGAGTCTTTCAAGATGGATTTGCTGTGAGACTTAAAACTCAGATCTCACAGCAATCCAGCTTGCAGTACAAGGTTAGCGTAGCGCAGTATTGTTTAGAAATGTATGAATAACAGGTGAACAACAGTAGGTGTGTTTATGGCAACTACACAGAAATATACGGTAGAATAAAACGATGGGTTTACCTGCTGCACACAGAGAGAGATGTGATGATGCGGAAACCAACCTGCCTTAAAAGCCCATGTGAACCTTTTTGATTTTTAAATAACAGATATTAAAAAAAACATTTCACTAAAAAAAACAGAATTCATTATATACTATGGATCATTGTTTTAGACTTTATTTCTATTATATGTGATGGAAACAGAAACTAAAGTTCTTTTTACCTCAAGCTTGGCCAATAAATTCACCTCTGTTTGCTGTTTTCAGTCACTGAATAAACAATAACACTGAGTTTAACACAAACTGTTCCACTTGAAGCTTCTGAACGATTTGATGCCAGTATAGGCAAACTTGTGTGTGGAGAAAAACTTTACATCCTCCTATTTAGAAGGAGGTTAGCACACGCTGTCAGCGCCTGGTTACAAAATTCCAGGGTGTGCGAACTAGCGGCCAGGCTGCGCACGCAGACGGTTTCGTTTTTTATTTCATTGTTTTTATATTTTAGTTTTATTTTATTTATTCTTTTAGGACATAGTCAAATCAAGTTTATTAGTTTGAAAAAGTGTTTTTTGTTTTAGTGCTGCAAGAGGTAAAATGATAATCCCACATTGCACTGAAACTTGGATAGAAACCAAAAAAGTAAAACGTACTTTTTGCAACTTGCATATCTTTACACAAAGTTTGGATTGCATTTTTGTTTGCTTCCTCTGAGTAAAGACTTTAACAGCAGAGGTAACAGCTGCATCTTTTTATGGGTGTGCCACCACGACAGCCTTCTTTTTTTCTTTTAAGTGTCTCCTATCATCATAAGTTTGGGTTATTTTGATGAAGAATGGGTGAAGGTTTTAATCTTCAATCGGCGGCGCTGCTTTTAAGACACTCTGCTTTAAAGCTTCCTATAAACACCTCAAATACCGATTGTTTTCGATTCTTTCTTTTTGTTCATATAGGGTGTTGATGGTGTTGGGGGCAGGAAGGGGTCCCCTGGTTAATGCATCGCTGCGAGCTGCCAGACAGGCTGACCGAAAGCTGAGAGTATATGCTGTTGAGAAAAACCCCAACGCTGTCATAACGTGAGTACAGCTGCTTCAGTTCAGTGTGCTTGCCTATTGAAGGGGAATAGATGTTTGAGTGAAATGCCTTCTGTTGAGCAGGTTAGAGAACTGGCGCTTTGAGGAGTGGGGTGAGCAGGTGACCGTGGTGTCGTGTGACATGCGGGAATGGGAAGCACCAGAGAAAGCTGATATCATCGTCAGCGAGCTACTCGGATCATTTGGGGACAACGAGCTCTCCCCAGAGTGCTTGGACGGAGCGCAGCACTTCCTCAAAGGTACTAATACAGAGTCTTTCTGCAAAGCTCAGTGTCTCCACAGGATATACAAGAAGCCTTTATTCTACTCCATTACCTGCAACGCTTCCTTGGTTCATATATCATTTTCCTTTTCAATATAGATGATGGAGTCAGCATCCCCTGTTCCTACACGTCTTACCTGGCTCCTCTGTCTTCCTCCAAGCTATACAACGAAGTTCGCGGGTGCCGGGAACGTGACAAGGACCCAGAGTGCCATTTTGAGACACCATATGTTGTTCGACTCCATAACTTTCACCAGCTGGCTGAGCCTAAACCCTGCTTCACTTTTACACACCCCACAAAAGGTAGACATCCAGGAAATCATAGCAGCACTTCGTAATATGTTTATAGAGCAAGCCTACCAGTGATGGGTAGTATGTATTGTAATCACGATTTTTCTTCATCAAATCATTTAATGTTAACTATACACCATAACTTAGGAGTTTAAAAGCATTTTTTTGGCCATTTTTTAAGAAGCTTAGGCATTTTCTCTGACACATATTGAGTGAATTTCACATTAAAAAAAATTATGAAGACAAAAAGATTACGATCTCATACTCCTATTTGGAAATAAGCATTTTTTTTTTTATTCCATAATAAAACATCGCTCAGTCCTGTGAACAACCTAGTGGCAGCTAGAAGAGAAGGCTGCAAATTTACTCTCAACCAGCTGTACCGTTAACCTGATTCTGCCAGATGGATTTGCTCCGCATATCCATCTGGAAACCTTCCGTTGAAGTAATTTTGGGAAGGGGCGAAAATACTGGTTAGCTGATTGGCCTATGGTGGTGATAGACGGGCCAAATAAACCAATCAGATTAACGAAGCATATGACGTACTAACAGAACAACGACGAAAACACAACCACAAGCCAGGCTACTCTTGCCGAAACCAGTCGGGAGAAGAGCAAAAACATCTTTTCCTCTGAGAAAAGCTTCCAGAGCAGTGTTTTGCTCTTCTTTCAGTGAAGAAATACTGATAAAACTTGCTCGATAGCCACGCTAATGCTAGTTTCATCGGCTTTAGACTGAACTATCGCGCTTCTCGTTGCGTCACACCTCAACCCGCCTCAAAGCCAACGCTGATTGGACGTTCGTTTGGTGAACGGCTCCAAATTTTCTTTAACTGAGAGTCTCCAGACTGATCTGCGAGTGAAACCTTGAAAGCTCGCGAGATCAGGGTGGTCTCACGAGGCTACTGTACCGTCCTCTTAATCTTTAAAACCAGTAACCATTTAGTCAAAGCAACATCTTTTTGTTTAAGTAAGAGGAAAATGTAACATAATAGCATAGAACTAGAATGCATAGACTGTTCATTAAAGATTACCACTGTTTATCCAGCTTGAGATGTTAAGTCTTTACAATCTTAACACACAGCCCATCCCTAACTTGCTCAGTATTTTTATTTTTTGATGTCTTGAAAAAGGCCCTGGACTATTGACGTGCATTTCAAAGTTTATTAATGAATAACCTTTTGTTCTTTCAGACATGAATAATAACCGTTACCAGTGTCTTCGGTTCTCTGTGGATTGTAACTCTGTGCTCCATGGCTTTGCTGGCTACTTTGAGACCACTCTCTACAAAGATGTCACACTTAGTAAGTTGACGGAGTAACGAGGAAGTAATACATAATTCATAAGCTTTAGCTGATTAATTTGTTTGTTGCAGGTATAAAACCAGACACGCATTCACCTGGAATGTTCTCCTGGTTTCCCATTCTGTTCCCACTCAAAGTAAGTCATTTCCATCCATAATCAAAATGCAGACATTTTGATCTCCAGACTAAACATTGTTTGGGTTTCTGACAGCAACCCATCTCCATATCCCGGGACGATGACGTCACTGTTCGATTCTGGCGCTTGAACAACGGGAAGAAGGTTTGGTATGAATGGGCTGTGACGGAGCCCTCCTGCTCTGCCATCCACAACCCAGCTGGCCGCTCCTATACCATCGGGCTGTAAACATCAAGAATCCTCAGACCTGTTAGACATTTACTTCTGTTTTTTTAGTTGGACTCTGTGGTTATTTGCACCTTCTTTTTATATACCCAAAAATAAAATGTGGATTTGTCCCACTTTGAATTTGTAGAGGAGGAATGGCTCGTCATCTTTCAGATCAGCAGCCCTCACTAGTTTACTTGTTTGGGTCGTCCTCCATGCAGTTATGGACAGCAAGTGTGACCTATATTACATTTGATTCCAACGGGACCTTTGCCTTATCAAACACATTCCAGATGATCCATACAAATGTCCGCATAACATCGACACACCCTGTAACGTCAGGAAAGTTTCTCTTTTCAAGTCATCTATTTGGTGTATGCTCCTTGTTTGAACATTTTGAATTAAAAATAAAGCACTGTAATGTTCTGAGTCTCAGTTATTTTTTAGTATGGTGTTTAAATGTATTGAATTTGGATTTGCCAGTTAACAGTGAAGGATTTAATTGTTAGTAGGAAGCAACTAGTTAAATTTAGTCACTTTTACTTGAGTTAGTTTATAGGAAAATATGCCTTTGAGTACACTCTAAAAAAGAATATGCTGGTTCAACTTAAAAAACTTGATATAACAATTTGCGTAGATTTTTTTTTTAAGCTATTTCAATTAAGCCATAATTGAGTCAGTGCCACAAGATTTGTCTGGTTAGGCAAATTAATTTACTTTAGCAAAGGCGACATGATTTTCTTTGTTCTTTACAAATTTAATTAAGTTGAACCAACTTAATTTCCTTTAGTTATGGAATCGATTTATTTTCATTTGATTCTACTCAAAAATGTCCATGCAAATTGTTACCTCATTTTTTTGGCGTAATATTAACTTATTTATCTAAGTTAGAATAAATGCCACGTTCAAATTCCAGGCTTATGAATGGTTTATCCAAACATGGCTGCATATTGAAATTTTTAGCCCCCATAAAGGAAATGCTATCAAACAGGCCAGTAAAACTGTCTCATGCTGATCAGACTGATAAATTCTTTGTATTACTGAAACTGCAGTTTTTTTAACAATAGGTAAACTATAGCTGAACTCTAAATTACAAACATACACTTTGAACATCAAACATTCTTTATAGTATGTTATTGCAAACAACAGTGCAACAGGATGGTCTAACTCAGATTATTTTTAGTACAATAGTTTATTTTTTTAGTGACATTACCTTGGGACTAGCTTTCTGATCATCCAGCTTAAGGAGGATATTTTGAAATACTTCAAAAGTATTTTTGGGTAGCTGAGGTTATACCTACTAACCCCATGAATAATTTCTTTGAGTGTAGATTTACAGCATTGTACATCATACCATGTCGTATTACTGGAAGCAAATATTGATTTAATCATTTTTTTAACCAAAAAAAATTACTTGCTTGAGCTTGAGAAGCCCGTTTAAGAAATCCTTTTTAAAACTTTTTTTTTTTTTTACTCGAGTAAAAAATATGAAGTAGTGAAACTCTTGAGTACAATTTATTTGTGCTCCATCCACCTCCGTTTAAGAAAGTCAAAGAAACCCCATTGTACTAATAATAGCGGTGTACAAGCTGCAGGTGGCGCCCTAATAGTAGTTTTGTTTTACTAAACTCATCTAAGCTTTTTTATTTTTTATTTTATTAAAATGGTTCATCGAAGTAAGACAAACATGCTGTGCTGTATTAAAGATAGAAATGTATTCTATAAAAAAAAAATAGGTGTGGTTTATATAACTGCTACATTGAGTTAGCTTGTTTGTATGGAGGCGGATCCTTCTCCATTGGTCAGTCATGGTTTGCTGTTCCTGTGTCTCTTGTCCAATCAGAATTCATCATTAGTTTATTAAAAACAAATCTTTTTTAGAAAAAATTAAGAGCATTTATTTCAACCTTGTTGAGTCTTAAATTTAGACAAGTGAGAAAAGCACCATTATAGATTAGTGAACAAAGGTCACACTATTACATTTCAATAAGACAATAGATTTGGAGGCTCATTTAGTTATAGCAGCATCCTCATTTCTAGTCAGAAAAAAATAATTTATAGTTACTCAAGACATATCTGTTAAATATGTTCAATGTAATAAATGACAGCCATAAGATAAATAAATGGAAACATTTATACCCATATCTTTGATTCATGCTAAATCGATCATATACTTTGATTCAGCTGGTTTGGCTTAACAGTATAGAATTTTTATAACTTCAGCTTTTCTTACAAATTAAACCCGTAGTTCATCTTTGCATGAACTACACCACAGCAATAAAGCTGTGTGGAAGTAACTAATATAATGTGGTGCAGTTATTAGCACTACCTTCATGGAGCTGTAACTTGAGTAAAATTAGTTCTTCATTGACCTTATTAGGCTTTGATGCATTTTGCTGTTAGCTCTGCTGTAAAACAGCTTTAATTCTTCACACAAGAAAGAGAAAACAAGTGTGCTGCATATTTTCTGCTAAAGGCAGCAGTCCTTTAATTTGAAATTAAATATTTTTCATGATTTATACATCAAAGCATATGTCCCAAACCTTGATCTCTTCAGATTGATTTACAGTCTTGTACTTAGCTCTTTTACATCTTTTCTGATGCATTTAAATGTGTTCTAAATGCATTATTCACTTCCCTATCATAAAACAACACCTGAACACATTAAGGAGTAAAATCTACCTTGACATTGGTCTTAGTGATTTGTCAAGTTGTTGTTTTTCAATCCATGAGACATCTCTACCCTTTGTCATATTCAGATGAAAGTGACAATGTTAGAGAAAGTAACTACTAACCTTGAGGCTCTATCATGCAAAAGGAAAATGAATTTTCAGCAAAGTCACTGTGACCAAGATCTTTGCAAACTGAAGCATACCACGAAAAAAAAAAAAGGTATTTGGAAGCTAAACTCAAGCATGAATTAATTTAATATCTGATGACCACCTTAACATCATGCTTAAATATCTGCTGTTTTTCACCCATAGAACTGAAAAATGCTGTCAAGTCCAAACAGGAGAGCAGTGATGATTTAGAGAAGTTAAGTGAAACAAATACCACAAAAATGTAGCAATGAGTAACGAGTAAGCACTATTTTAGACTTTATTATCTAATGCTTACTCTGCAGATGCATTCTCTCCTGTATGACTAATGTCAGCGTCCCCTCTTTGAAGTGAGTTTAAAAAGGTTGAGGGTGACCTGAGCAGACATAAGTGTTACGGAAATGTATTGTTCAAGCTTGCACCTCTAATGTGGCAGGAGGCCAAAGAAGCCAAATATCTGAAAGCTAAAGAGGCTCAGATGGAAAATGGGCATGAAGAAACGGCAGACAGCCCCCTTTTTTTTTTAAACACCTCTATTTCATTACTATTAAGGAGGCCAAGTCAACTTTTTTGTTTTTAAAGCTTAAACATTCATCTGATCCCCTTTATAACTCTTCAGATCTTTATAAGCCTATAAAAGACACCAAAATATGAATGCTTCATCAAAAACCTGAAAAAAGAAAATGTATGCAAGGCAACCCCTGTGTAATTCACCACCTTGAGAACGAGCAGTTCTCTTCTAAACCGGGGGTTGTGGACAGCAAGTGTGACCTTTTACATTTGATTGCAACGGGATCTCTGCCTTATCAAACACATTCCAAATGATCTAACAAATGTCCAGATAACATCGACACACCCTGTAGCGTCAGGAAAGTTTCTCTTTTCAAGTCATATGTTTGGTGTATGTTCCTTGAACATAACATTTGAATTAAAATAATAAAGCTTTCTAATGTTCTCAGTCTGCAGTTATTTTTCAGTATGGAGTTTAAATGTATATTTTTTTATACAGCCTCAAATAAATTTGGATTTGCCGGTTAACAGTGAAGGATTTAGTTTTTAGTAGGCAGCAACTAGTTAAATTTAGTTACTTTTACTTGAGTTTCTTTTTGAAGACAATATCCCTTTGAGTAGATTTACAGCATTGTACATTATACCATTTCGTATTACTGGAAGTAACTACAACTATTCTAACCTTTATGCATAACACTGCAGATATTGATTTAATCATTTTTATAGCAAAAAAATAAAAAATTCACTTTCAAAAATTGTTTTGCACCAGAATTTGCATGGAGCTTTATGTTGTCAAACTCAACATAATTTTTAAATATTAAATGAACCCCAAAATATGAATGCTTCATCAAAAACCTGAAAAAAGAAAATGTATGCAAGGCAACCCCTGTGTAATTCACCACCTCTGGAACAAGCAGTTCTCCTCTAAACCAGAGGGTGGCAGCACTAATACCATCATGTGGAATGTAATTAGACATTTTAAAGTTAGTATATTAACCAAAAACTCACAACAAAAATAAATAGATGAATTATGCACAAAAATATAATACAATCTAAGAAGACTAATACAGAATCTATTCTCTTTGAAGAGTTTTCTATGTTTTATAGAGGAGAGTTTTTCTGTGTAGTCATCTAGGGGTCTTCTACATTGATAGAGATGCTTTGTTAGAATAACTTAAAAATGTTAATTAATTAATTAACCCATTTTTATTTACTCAATTGATCAATTACACAAAAGTGAGTAAAGTGACAATAACCTAATTTGGTTACTTTCTTCTAATGTATTATTTATGTGTTCATTTTATGTTATATTGTTAGTTTCAGTGAATGAATTACCTGCACTTAACAGTAATATTGAGTAAGAGGAACTTGATGTGATCAAATTAGTGATGAAGTTTATTTTATTATATTTAAGTAAAGAAAAAAAAACTCCTTACAACAGTTAATTTTGCCAACAAAATAAAGTTCTTAAGTTTGAGCACTCAAACCATAATATAAGGACAGTGCTTTTGAAGCCATCAAGGCCTCAGACAGCCTATCTGCTTTACCCATTAAATGCGTACATTATGGACCAAATGTCATTTTTTTAAAACACAGAATTGTAAATATGTTTGTAGCTTTATTAGCAAGGGCCTCAAGAAGATCTGATCAATTTTCAGTGATTTTGTTTAATGGAATATAGATGTTGTGCTTTTTTATTTTCCTGTTGGTTCATTGTGATCAGTATGCTGTAGTTTCACCTTCTGCTGCCTTTTAGTTTTGTGACCCCACATTTTCTGCAAATATAAAGGCTGGTATGTTCACAAAGGTCTCCTTCTCTAATAATAAAATCAAAAAAGGAAATAAGAATGTAATAACTGATGGCACATTGTTAAATCTTAACATAAAGGACTTAATTTATCTTATGATCTGGTGAAATGTAAAGTGCCTATAGATGACATGGTTGTGAATTGGCACTATATAAATAAACTGAATTGAATTGAATGCAAACCCTAAACAGGGCAACCAATGAACTAAAACCAACGAATGATGAGTCAAGTCTAAAAAATATTTTCCCCAGTTGTCATGATCCTGTAGGATAAAATGAGATATTTAGCACAGCACTGAAAGGGTTTAACATTTTAAGAAAAAAAACAACTAATAAAACTCGTGCTGACAAAGATATGGTGGAGGAACTAATTTGATTGAGGCACAGCTTGGCAGCCTCCATAATTTCAGAGCCTCAATATGTAATTGGGATCTGCTTCAAGGCTCTGATCAAAGTCACTTAGTGTAATTTAGTCCTGTCTTGTGGGTGTTACATCATTACCAGTTGGCACTGAAGCTCATAAATACTTATAATTTCAGCAGAATCCTTTAAAACAGGAATTTATTTATGTTTTATGCATTTAACATTCACTTGAGCCTTCTTGCAGGAGGTTTCAGTTATGTTTGAGTTAAACACAAAATGTGTTTTGATTTTTTTTAAACGTTCCCTCAGCTGATAAGTGGACACAACATGCAGGCACCATCTGGCTCAGCTCTCAGACCTCACAGCTTCGGGTGGTGCCTCTCTGCCTGTTCTTTTGCGGTGCACCTTCTGCTTGGCCACCATTCAAGTCACACTCTGTACAGCCATCCAATGACACTCGTCTCTATTTGCATGGTGTCGCTATCTTGTGAGTTCCAAAAAAATAACAAATTTTTTCTCTCCTTGGGCACCTCAGATGTTTTACATAATCATAGAATGGTTCAGACATTAGATTACTGTGAAAAAGGTTTACAAGGAAACACTGTACAAATTGTATTGATCAGAAATGAGTGATACATTAATGCAGCAAATAAATGTTAAAATGTGTGTGTGAATTTGAGACATTTGTTATCCGTAGTGACTGCTGCTAACATGTGCTTGTGCTAAATAAAAATCAGCCACTTCTTCTTTGATCTCCAGCTTTGATACCTTCGTATAAGCTGCATATGATCAAAGTGTTGGGATAAAGTAGCGGCATATAGTCCAGAAAATACGGTAAATGAGACAATTTCTGCACAGCTTCCAATCAGCTTTGTTATGATGCCCAATCAGCCTTGTTATTCTGGAGAGAAAAAAAAAATGTCAACAGGTTATTTTATATTTTGGAGCATTTCCATGATTGCGCATGTTTATTTCACGTCTAAGGTATTCCTGCAAATTTATAACTACTATAGAAATATGTAAATCTCCTATTTCATGTATCTGTAACCCACATTTTGTGTGCAATCACTTTTTTCAAATGTCATTTATTACTGGAATGTCACTTTAAACAGTATTAGATACAGAAATGATGGAAAAGCTTAACTATTGGTAACCCAGCAGAGCAAATAAAGCAGCCAAATGCGTTGGCTTTTGTCGACTTGTCTGACAGAAAAGTAAAACATTCAAAGATATTACAGATGTTTAAGTGCTATCTTGCAAATACTTATAGGGTATTTCCAGAAAAGTTAAAGAAGAAACCACTGGACTTGTTTTCCAAGTTTGAAGACATTTCGCTTTCCCATTCAGAAAGATTTCTCAATTCAAAATGTCTGGAGCAGCATTGAGTTTCAGGCTTATATTGTGGCTCAAACAAAAGCCTTAGACTTAGAAAACATGCAAATTGAACTGAATTCATTTTGAATTGAGTTACACCAAACTTTAAAGATAGTTTTGCAAAGTACAGTATTGTCTGCATGACTTTTATTAAATGTTGTTATTCACCTGAGCATCCCTGTTAGAATCAGGATTTAGGAAATTTGGGGCCCAAGGCAAAGACAGGCAGGGGGCCCTCTGAATTGAGAAGATAATGCGTAAAACAGACGCATTATACAGATAGAGAAATGTTAATAGAATAGACATACATTATTTGTTCTAGGTTTTGTCCCTCTCTTCTTATCTTCCTCTCTATGTTTTTGTACTCAGCTGACTTTTCATGCTCTCTCGAAAGGAATGAAAGATTTTTTCAAAGCACTAAGCACACTTAGCTGATTGCTGCTTCCTGTGTTTCCAAAAAGGCCAAAGTAAATAACCCAGTCCTTCTTTTCACTGTAGACAAGCCATGATCTGCTTATCTGTTCTTTATTTTTCATTTGGAGAAAAAAATAATAGCTGCATGAATCATGACAGCAGACAAGATAGCAAAGAGCAGGAGGTGGGGTTAACAATCTACTTGCTCTGGAGAGCAGAGTTCGCTGCTTTTTGATGTTGTCGCCAAAGTCTCCATTAGCAGAAATATGTCGCTTGATTTGGCTCTAGGCGTTTTTTTTTAAATCAACTAGAGGGGTCTGAGATACACTTAATATTATAAGCATTCTGATGGAATTTTAGCCAAAGGATTTTTATCAAAAACATAATTAATGTGCACAAATAAGGAATAGTTGTAAAAACCATACATGTAAACAGAGTTTTATGGGGCCCCCAGGAAGTTGGGGCCTTAGGCAACTGCCTAGTATTGCCTAATGGTAAATCTGCCCCTGGTTAGAATGGCTTTCCCTGGTCTCCTTATGAGCTTTCTCCTGTTGTCTGCATCCAAAGTAGTGAAGTTGCATTGAGGCTCCCTCCCATTGATGAGGCCCTCCTTCCCCTCATCAATGTTTTATCTACCATTTGAAGCGCTTGTGCAGCAGAGGGTGGAGTTAGGCCAAGATAAGCGATCGAATTGCGGAAGCCATGCACAGGTATGATGAACCGGGAAGGGTCAAGACAGCTGTTAACACGAAAAGAGAGCTATGGAGTTTCACCTTCAAAATAAAAGCCTGACTGTGGAGACTCATTACAGAAGTATAATAGAAGCAAATAAAACTGAAATTGTTTTACAGCCTAGATTTGCATATAAGAAAGTCATAGTGCATCCTAACCTGAAATCTGAAAGGGAACTTCAATGCATTTTATATTTCATGCAATGATTATTAGATTTTATTAACTGAACTCTTGGGAAATCTTTAATGTTTTATTATCACCACTGACCTCTTGTTAGGAACATATATTTATTTTGCAACATGGAGCTGAATATTTTTATGAAGCTTTGTTGTACACAAAAAAACAGAACAAATGTTATTGTTACTAATGCTTTTAGATTTTTATCGTCATTCATGATGTTAACTTAAATTCTGCAGCATTTTTTATACGTATGCTAATTTGTTAATGGTAGAAGATAAAAGGTTTAACTGTTTTGAGCATTTATTGCACATTGAGTTAATAGTTACTGGCATTTTAAGTACTATTGCCCAGTTATACTCCAAATTAAAAGAATGGTTGCAAAAATATATGTTTAGCTTCATTATAATAAAATACGAATAAATGTTTTAGATATGTACAAACACATTTTTATTATTTACACAGAGTAAATTAATTAAATCCAGCTCAGAATTAAGGCAAGTTTATTTGTATAGCACAATTCAGTACATGGACAATTTGAAGTGCTTGACATGAAGATAAAAACAAAAAGACAAAAAACATGAGTAAAACAAATAAAACAGTTGGAACACAACCTTAAAAGAATAATACCTCACTTAACAGCTTAACTTCAATGAACAAACGCAGCTCTAAACAAATGGCTTTTTAATTTAAGAGCTCAGGCTTTTAGCACTTTTACAGACTTCTGGAAGTTTTTACCAGAAAATTTGAGTATAGAAAATAAATGCTGCTTTTCCATGTTTGGTTGCAGGTCTGGGCGTACAGGGTATGCTGGATATAGAAGACCTGAGTGGTCTGGGAGGTTGATACAGTGACAACAAATCTGTTATGTATTGCGATGCTGATCCATTGATTTATGGACTAAGGTTTAAAAGTCTATTCTCTGAGCTACAGGGAGCCAGTGGAAGGACTTCAGAAACAGGCTGATGTGCTCTACTTTCTTAGTTCTAGTGAGAACACTGGCAGCAGCGTTTAGGATCTGCTGCAGCTGTCTGATGGATCTATTAAGCAAACCTATGAAGACACTGTTGCAGTAATTAATTCTACTAAAGATAAATGCATGAGTGGGTTTTTTTTAGATCCTGCTTGGACACTAGTCCTTTAATCCTGGAAATGTTCTTCAGTTGATAAAAGGCTGATTTTGTACCTGCCTTTGTGTGCCTCTTGAAGGTATAGTGGAAGATGTTCTTTTTCGAGATAGATCATCAAAATAAGTGGTCCTCCTAATTGTCAATCATTCGGATGATATGTTTACTTAAGGCTGTCCTATGTGCTCATCCCCATTTTCACTAACCGATGGTGAGTCTGACATAGTGGAAAATTGCAAATCTTATTTTGGAAAGTATTCTCGTATGAGCGATGCAAACAATAGTTTTTAAGCAGAGCGTGCACAAGGATAATGGGCTTTAATAGCAATCCCTCTCTAGAACGGGTACAGGGTTTTGCATGTGCATTTTTTTTAAAGTGGAGAGGGTAGGTTTGTTTAAAAAATTCGCAAAAAATCCTCCACTATATCTTTAAGATTTCAGCCATAATAAGTGGTTTCTAGCTGTAGGAGCTAAAGCTATGAGCTAACTCTGGATCTCTTCTCCTAAGGATACCAAATAGCTGTGTATGTTTTCCCTACTAATACTGAAAGACCCCCCTAAAAAAACAACACACAAAAGGCTACCACAGTATGATTTCAAAGAATACATAAAAACAATAGTTAAAAACAAACTACCCATTCTGCTCTGCTTGGATTTAGGTGAATTTACAGCAGACTACTTGTCAACACAATACCTTAGACCAGATTTTGCTTTTTAAATTTTAAAAACTGAGATACATTAAAGTTGCAAGACTTTCAATAATGACCACCAAAATATACACACAATCCAAGCCTGTCAAGCGTGATTCAAACAGTGACGGGGGTTATCATCATGACTTCTGCATGTTTGCCTGCACTGATCTCACATACAGGGGCGGAGCTAGATGGGGGACCAGGGGTGGCCATGTCCACCCTTAGCCAATCATTGGCCACCACTACCATTTATTTTCTCTTAAGTAAAATATTCAAAACTATTTAATTTTATATTTATTTAAAAAAATTCTTGACAACAAAAACGCTGTGGTTTATGATGTACATCAATATACCAACATTAGAGATGATCCGTACAGAATTCATGCTCTCAGAACAAAATTTTGTGTTATATTAGATTAGATTAGATTAGATTAGATTAGATTAGATTAGA
>NW_015150645.1:681583-682647 GCF_000732505.1 Cyprinodon variegatus
TTTATATTAGTTTTGGTTGACTAAAGACAGAAACAAACTTGTTATCCCTTGCTCTGTTGGTGACCATTTTTGCTGACAGAAAACTGTCTTAAATTTTATTTTGAAGGTCGTACCGGAAGTTGGGTGGATCTGCGTCTTTGTTTTGACGTCACCTGCATGGATAGACGGTATTTGGATTTTCAGCCAACTGAATGCGGCCGTGTGTTGGAGGGGATCGGTTAATCGCTTTATTTTTTGTATTTACAGACATTTTTATCGAGGTAGGCCCGTCATTTTGACACGTAAACATAAAGCCACGTAGGGTTGAGCGCGTTGTTTAGTCCAGCTGTCTCCATTAAAAGCGTTGGCAGCATCCAGCAGAGCAGGTTAGCTCGGTCCTGTCAGTCTCTGGTTCCTGTTCAATGACCTGCAGCATCGACTTAGGAAGTTTAGTGATAAGAAACGTTACTGATAAATTGTTATTTGTTAGTCTTTTGACGTCGAAGTGATTAAAGTATAGTAACGGTCACTGTTGTCGATCAAATTCATTGTGTCATCGGATGTAATGCATGTTTAAGGTCAGAGAGTGCTGACATGTTGCATTTTTCTTTCGCTTTAGTTAGGTTTTTACGGTATGGACTTAGTTAATAACGTGGTAGTAACTCTGCGTTAAACAAAGCTGGATGTGTGGATACAGGAAGTGCAGTAAGCCGTGTGTCTCTCCTCCATACATCCACAGCCATGTCTCCATCAGTCGCCCTGCAGGAGATGATCCGAGCCATCCGGTCGGCCAGGACTCAGTGTGAGGAGCGGGGGGTCATCCAGAGGGAGTGTGCAGCCATCCGGGCCCAGTTCAGACAAACCGACAACGGCGGGCGCTCCCACAATCTGGCCAAGCTGCTCTACGTCCACATGTTGGGCTACCCAGCTCACTTTGGTCAGGTGAGGGGAGATTTGGCTAATTCCTGTCATGGGTTCAAGGGTTGGAATCCATCAAGGGTCTGGTTTCAGTTTTATACTTTCATTCACCAAGTCTCAACTCCTGCATACTGGGCAGTAAGCCCTGTTGGTGAGCAAGTATAGGT
>NW_015150645.1:683422-692104 GCF_000732505.1 Cyprinodon variegatus
GGATAACCTGAGCCACTCTTAACTATAAGCTTTATCAAAAAGGAACCTTTTAAGCGGAACTTTCCTTCTGTTGTGCAGGTTTTCACTACTTTGTTTTCGTCTAACAAATAAAATCCTTAAAAGAATTATGAAAAAGTGTTGAAAAGTTAGGAAAACCTTTCAGAAGAATCAGTATAAATTGGTAGGTCTATGTCTTTTTATAACCTTCAATAAACTGTTTTCTGACCAGTGTGAACTGTGAGGAAGTCCCTGAAGCAAAGCCTGTCAGAAACCAACAAATCTCGTGTTTGCAGCCCACTAACTCTCCCCTTTCCCCGCTCAGACTTCCAGGTCTGCTCAGAGCAGAGCAGAGACTTTGCCTCTGGGCTTCAGCAAGCGTCAGCATTTCAAGTCGTTCCACATATCACAGAGCTGTTGCTTTTCATTTGTAGATGGAGTGTGTTCGGATGATCGCCAGCCCGCGCTACAGCGAGAAGCGTGTAGGATACCTGGGAGCGATGATGCTCCTGGATGAGAAGCAGGATGCGAGCCTGCTCATCACAAACTCCATTAAGAAGTAAGGACAGTTGGTACTGACTGCTTTATTTATATGAAGATCTGGGTTTATGTAAATAGAAGTGAGCTTAACAGCTTATAAATACAGCATATGTTGACATTAGTGCAGCTTTGTTTCCTCTGTTTATTGCTAAATGTTGTAATTGTGTTTTTCATACTAGAAATGTAATCACAGGCAGTGCTGTAAAATATATCTACCTTTTTATATATTTTTATTTTGGCCTTTTTATCGCACCTTAATGTTTCAGATATTTTTAAAAGTAATTTTCATATCAAAAGTAAGACAAGTAAATAAAATATGCAGTTTCAAGCTTTCTAAATAGTAGTCCTCCAAGAAATGACTGGAAAAAAAGAGTTAAATAGTTTTTGGGTTAAAAAAAAAGCCTACTCTGGTACTGAATAACTGATGTGCTAACAACTACACATCAAAACTGATTTGATATTCTAAAAAAAATGTAAAGTTGCAAAAAAAAATCTTTTTTATGTAAATGCTTTTTAATAAGTGCAAATGCTGTTTTTTTAAAGAATAATTAAAAATTAGCTCCCATCCACCCCTCGTATTCCTGACTGTGGTGAGTGGGTCGCTTCTTCATCTCAAGTGGAATACTTAAAATATATTCCGATATATAATGTATTGTTTATTATAAAAGTGAAATCAATAGTCACTTCATTTTATGGCGTAAAGTTTAAAATGGGGTAAGTTATTTCATCATATTTTTATTCAGGTGAAAGTAATTAGTACAATGGAATAAAAATCCCCCTTAAAGCATTTTTCTAAGTTACTCAAATAAATGTAACTCAGTAAACATAACTGGCTACTAACATCATCTGCCCTTGGCAGTAATGACTTCCATCAAACTAAATTCAAGACAACATGGCGCCACATCATGGCGGCGGCCAAGAACACCTCTCGACAATTTTACGGAATATGTCGTTCAAAACGCTACAAACCAGGCAGACTGCTAAATGCTGCATAAAATGGGATAAAAAAAAAAAAATCGCTGAATGTTGGAACTTTAAATCATATACCAGTCTTATGTTTACATTCTATCACTGCTGCACTTTAAAAATAGAAATGTCTTGTGAGCTCTACTGAACAAAATTTCATCATAAATTATAATAATAATTTAATCTTTCAGTAACATTTTTTTTATTATCATCAATGGCCTCTTTATTGTAAAACTACAGTATCTCAATTGAAATTAAGTCTTGACTTTGACTAGGTCACTCCAAACAACCTCAGTTTTTATTTTCAGGAACCAAGTTGTTGGGTTTCTGGCTTATTTTGAACAAGAGGTTTAAAAAAGCAGCTTCAGACCAACGCACTACAAATAACATATTTGATGTTTTTGTTTCTAAAATGTTCACTTTGTAAAGGTTTCCCCATGCCTCACTGATTAACAGACTTCTTATTGTAAAACATTCTTTTTCTGCCCGGCTGTAGCTAATGAGAGTAAACCCAAAAATGTGGTTGACAACAGTAAATGATTTAACAAGAGCGCTGCTTGGTTTGGCCGGTTTTTCTCTGTTATTTAAAACAACATTTGAATGAACTCTTCTTTTTTTTTTTTTAAGATTAATGTTTTTATGTTTGAAAATGTTTTTTAAGAAAAATGACAGAGGGAAAAATAAATAACTTATTAGAAAAGTTTCATGATAAGACATGAGTATAGTAAAAATATGTTTTTATTTTGAAATAAGCTCAGTTCTGTCTTGTGATCCGTCTATTTTGTTGTTTAGTGACTTGTCTCATAGCAACCAGTATGTGCAGTCTCTGGCTCTGTGCACACTGGCCTGCATGGGATCAGCAGAGATGTGCAGGGATCTGGCTCCAGAGATCGACAGGTTGCTGCGATCCTCCAACTCTTACATAAAGAAAAAGGTAAAAACACACATAGGTGTATGGTTTTATATCCAGTTTCCTTGGATGTGCTTATTTATTTTTTTTGTGTGTGTTTCTATTGTGAATATTTAAAAGTGATCATTCCACATAGATTGGTTGTGATGTCAAAAAAAAACAAAAAACAGCAATGTTGGAAAAAACACTGCAATAATGAGGGAAACATGTTTGGTAGAAAGAATGTTTTACATTGAATGATAGTTTAAAGGTAATTGGGGCTGAAACAATTAATCGGATTAATCATGATTAATCGATTATTGAAATAATTTTCAACTAATTTAGTCAATTAATCGTTAAATTGAGTACAGAGACTGTTAAATATACCTTTAGCTGACAGCAGCAATTGTAAAAAAAATTGTACAAAATATATAAAAATGTTGCATCTAAGATAAAAAAAAAGAAATTTTCCTCTGTCAATATGCCCTTTTTTAGTTTCACCTGGTTTAAGTTCATAAAAATCTCCTTCAATGAACCTTTGGCTATCAGATTATTAATCGATTCATCGAAAAAAATAATCAACAGATTGATCGATTTGCAAAATTATCGTTGGTTGCAGCCCTAATGAAACATTTACTGCATTCTCTGTAAAAAAAAAAAAAAAGAAGCAAGTTAGCTATCTAATTCTTTCTTTCTTTCTTTCTTTCTTTCTTTCTTTCTTTCTTTCTTTCTACATTATGGAAAGGGTATATTGTAGGGCTGCAACTAACGATTATTTTGCAAATAAAGTAATTTGTCAATAATTTTTTAGATGAATCGATTAATAATCTGATAGCAAAAGTTTCCTTAAAGAAAGCTTTTTACTGAATTGAACCCGGTGAAAGTAAAACTTTTCTACTTGAGGAGTTCTGGATAGAGCATATTGAAATATATACTTAATACTTAATATTGATATCTTGAATGCAAAATTTTTATACATTTATTTACAATTTTTATATAATTGTTGCTCTAAGTGGGTTGCTCTGTCAGCTAAAGGTATTTTTTTCAGTCTCTATACTCAGTTTAATAATTAATTGTTTACTAAATTAGTTGGTGATTATATAAATAACCGATTAAGCCGATTAATTGTTTCAGCCCCAGTGTATTTGCAGAAGCTATAAGCTTATAATGCTACTGGTCTTTGCATGAAAAATGCAAATTCAGAACAATTGAAATGTATTATCTATCAGTCACTGCACTCTAAACAGTGCTCTGGGACATGAACAATGCACACATTTATCCTGTGATGGGAATGTGTGGTTTACTGATGGTTATCCTGTTGTTTTACTGCTCCTCTAGGCTGCTTTGTGTGCCGTTCACATTGTGAGGAAGGTCCGGGATCTGGGAGAGCTCTTTGTCCCCTCTGCTCGCTCCCTCCTCTCTGAGAAGAACCATGGTCAGTAGAGTTTCATCACCGTCTCCTAATAGTTGCTCCAATCACTGTCATGTTTTATTGTTTTTTTTTTTATCTTTTGCCTGCAGGTGTTTTACATGGAGCTGTTGTGCTCATCACTGAGCTCTGTGGGCGGAGCCCAGAAACACTGGAGCGCTTCAGGAAGGTGAGAAGTTTCCTGATCTGATGGAGTAGTGTGGTTTATCCAATAGATTAGAATAGTTTATTTATTTCAGCATCAAATAATTCAGTGAAACACATGTTATAGATTATTTACTGGTGTTTTTTAAGCTTTTTTCCCCTGGGGATTTATTTTGCTAACAGAGAAAAAAAAAACAAAAGATTTCTAATACAGAAATGGGATTTTAAATGTCACTTCTGATTTTAAATTACAAACTGAGCCTCATCCTGATGGCTTGTATGTGTGCTGTGACATTAATGTGTATTTTGCTTTTCAGACGGTGCCCGATCTAGTCCAGATCATGAAAGGCCTGGTGATTTCAGGTTATTCCCCGGATCACGATGTTGCAGGTGTCAGCGATCCATTCCTACAGGTCAGTCTTTTATTTTCAGATTTATACTTTTTAATAGAAGCTTGCACTGCAAAAAAGATGTCAAGACAGATAAAAACACTAAATCTGAGAGAAAGGGTACCCACAACAAGTGTCCGTGCAGCAAGGGGATTTTATTTGACCTTTCAAAACCCACCGACCCGTTTTAAAGCGTTTACAAATAATACCTCTGGTAAAATGTTTACCAATATAAACATGTTAGACATGGTTGGAAAGCTTAAATTCTCCACCAGTTAATTGCATGGACATAGCGAGCACCAAAGCACAATTAACACAGATATAGCAGCATGTCAAAATGTAAACATGACAAAGCAGCCACAACAAGCAAGCATGTCTTTATTACTGCTTTTCAAAAAAGACTTATGATTTTCGAGAATAAAAAACAACAACTTTGAGTCATGTTTGAACTGATGCAGCTTGGGTGTTTTACTCACCCAATTTTTATGTATATATTCAGAAACTAGAAGGTGTTAGTTTTCAAATAACGTATCACACATGTAAATTGGGCTTACAGTTCCTCAGTTATTTGCTTTTACATTTGAGTATGCAAAATAGGTGAATTTCCCAGAAATTAGGTGGACATTAAGAGGTTAAGGACGTTTCTTGAATTACTATTCAAAGTTGGAGAATTGCAAAAAATTCACTCTTAAAACAAGCTTATTTATTATAAATCTAAGTTATTGTATTTTTATCTTTTTGTAGAAAAAAAGATTTACAGGCCAGTTATCCGTTTTAATGTCACCGCATATTATATGAAAATAGCATTGAAAATAAGCATAAACCCAGCTTGGCGTCTGTCATGCTTTATAAATCTCTTGTCAACATTTGAAGGTTAAATGTTTGAGCAAACCTCTTCATAACCCCCTAACCTTTTCACATTTCATCATTTCAATCCCAAACTGCAGTCTGATTTAATGGATTTTATGTGACTGGATCTTTCTGCATGGGGTCTGCATGTGCTCATAGCTGCCTGCATTGTTTTTCGCCCCCCAATAAACCCCATGGATGCAACAGTGAACCACTGGTTTTCTGAAGTTGTATAATCTGACCCTGCTCTGATCTGCTGGTGCACTGAAGCCTCCTAACAAATCTCTAAGGCAGGGGTGGGCAGCTCCTGTCCTGGAGGGCCTGTATTCTGGAACTTTTAGACATGTCCTTGACTTAACACACCTGATTTAAAGGAATAGTACACCCAAAACATGATTAGCCTTCATTTTCTACTCACCCCCATGCTGAGCAACACTCTGGAGTACTTTTTTGATATCTCAAATGCATCTGGAGATCTGGGAGGCTTCTTGCTGTCTGCTGACATTCAAATAATGGAGGTCTATGGTGCCCGAGGCAGAAAGGTCCATAAAAGTCCACAAAAAACGTGTCAATATTCCTCCATACTGCTCGTCCAATGTATTCCAAGTGTCCTGAGTGGGTAGCAACCAGAATTTACTCGAAACGAAGTCATTTAGAATGTTTTTAGAGCATAAACAGTAGTGTATAGGATTTCCTAAAAGCTCGTTCACGAGCCTACGGAAACCGCGGCAGACCAAACCAGACGAAAGTGCGCATTCAGCTCGGCAAAGAACTCATGCTCTTCCTCAACACTGAAGTCCTCAGACATTTTTCTTTCGTTGTTTCTTTCTTTGCACAGGTAAACAGCACATTTCTTCTTCTACGCTTGCATTATTGGCAGAGCAGACGCTGAATGCGCACTTTATATTATTTAGGGGTATCAGAATAAAAGGGGTTGACTTTTTCCTTTTCTTTTCACAATGATGCCCAACTTTTCAATAGCTATATGAATACAGGTTAACTGCCTCTCCGTTTGGTCACCTCTGAGTCAGTGTTCCTGCTCTCCCATCTCTTCGCTCAGGTACGCATCCTGAGGTTGCTGAGAATCCTCGGTCGGAACAACGAAGCAGCGAGTGACGCCATGAATGACCTCCTTGCTCAGGTTTAGTTTTTCTTTATGTTTCCAACCAAGCACCATCACTGAAATCATGAGAGATATTTTGTTTTGGACGTTTTCCTCGTCTGTTTCAGACTGAATTGTTTCTGTTTTCTATTGCTAAATACATTTTATTTTATTATTATTATTTCCAAAATTTCAGTCATTTTTTCTTAAAATAGGAGCATTTTTTCTTGAATTGAGGAGGTAAGTGAGACACTTTGCCAATGGAACAAGACAATTTACATTTAAAATAAGAAAAAAACTATTTCATTGTCTTATTTTGAGTGTATATTATCTAATTACCTTATTTTAAGAATAAAAATCTCCATTCCATTGGCAAATCATCTTATCAGCCTACTCAAATTAAAGATAAATCATCTTAATTTAAGACATTTTGACTTATTTCTAGATCGTTTTTGCAGTGTGTCAAGGCTAGCTGAGCGATGCGTGATTTGTGTCTAATAGGTAGCGACCAACACAGACAGCACCAAGACTGTGGGTAACGCCGTGCTCTACGAGACTGTTCTCACCGTTTTAGACATCAAGTCAGAGAGCGGCCTCAGAGTGAGACCTTTTCACTGCATTATTACATCAGGAATGATTTACTTAACAACCTGCTCATGTGCTTCCCTTCGTTCCTCTATAGGTTTTAGCGGTCAACATCCTGGGAAGATTTCTGCTAAATAACGACAGGAATATTCGGTCAGTTCTCGTTTTTATTACCATTCTCTCTCCCAGTCCTGTTAACTCCTCTCACCACTGATTTTCTCTGATCTCACTGGATCCATTTGCATTCTGTATCAAAAGTTCATGCTGACTCTTCTCCTCCCCAACAGGCTGTTATCATCTAAATTGAATAAATACTTCCCTTCTGAGCACATGCTTAAGATCCACAGTAGCTCTTAGATTACATGTGGTCACCCTGTATCAGCTCCTAGAGGCTTTGTTAGTGTTTTCCACATAAGCCTTGTGGTAGAACAGGTCAGTCTAGTTTGCTCCTGCAGAACCACTGATTGTCTCTGTGATTGGATGACAGGGATGGGATTGTTTTATTTCCCTGTTAAACCAGCCTCACTGGATGGTATCTTTCCAAACTTGATTACTCATTGCGATGTTAGAACTGCTATAAGTAATGTCACTGCCGTAGAGCTCAGGTTTCATCAGAGCCTCCTTTAAAATGTAATGTGCAACTTGCCACATTTATGCATATGCAGATACATCGCCATGACATCTCTTCAGAAGATCGTCGGGACGGACCATAATGCAGTTCAGCGGCACCGTGGGACTATAGTCGACTGCTTGAAGGACCAGGATGCCTCAGTTAAGCGGTAAGCTTTACCTCCTTTGTGATTTGGGTGGATAAGACTTAGACTTAGACAGATTTTTTTTTTTGTCATTTTGTACACACAAGTGTATCCTAAAAGAAATAAAAGGAAAGGATAAGCTGTTAAAGCAGAGATCTGGCATTGCATTGTCAGCCTGAGATGTAGATATGGGATTTTTATGGGCAATAAATCCATGTTTAGTTGTTTTGATCATCCAGTTTGATTATATGCATGAAGAAATCTGGCTTTACCACAGTCTAATCTCTAATAACGTACATAGTATGTGTTAGATCACATTTAGCATAACTATGTTATACCTTGTCAAAAGGATAGGAAATAATGCAGTTTTAAATAAATTATTTCTAAGGTTTAATTTCTGGTCAAACTTTCTGATACTGTTTTATGTAAAATTTGATCTTCAGCTCAAGGTAGAATATCACAGATCATTTGTTTTGCTCATGACACAAAAAATAATGAAAGCTGTACATCTGAAAGATGCCCATGCATCACTGCTGAGGAATTTATGCACATGATGCTACTCAAATGTAAATGTGTACTTCGAGTTGTATTTCTTCAGTACATTTAAAACTAAAGATGAACAGGATGCTTTATAACATAAAAACAAGCAGCTGAGGAAGTTAAATATACAGCAAGAAGGCAAACAGATTAATAAGATGCAGTTAGACTAAATAAAGGAGATAATCACAGAGAAAATATCTGTAAACAGGATTAAAAAAAAAATTTTACAATTATAATCCCCCTGCAGAAGCTGTTTATGCATATTGTTTGTTTTTTTGTAATTTTGTGGGGGCAAAAGTTTCTCTGGAAAGACAGAAATTCTCTTAAGGTGGAAAAGTCTTATTAATCAAGTATTAATCATGTTTATGGTTTTTTTTATTGAATATGAAATTGGTCAACAGTAAAGTCTTTCAGTACAACCATCAGTAAAGTCAGGTACAGGCCGCCTGTGATTTTGCCGCTCTGCTCGATTTAATTAAGCTTCTTATTTTGGTACC
>NW_015150645.1:693205-734058 GCF_000732505.1 Cyprinodon variegatus
TCCATTTTCATTTATATTTTATTGTTTTTTTTTTCAGGGAAAGAGGAAGAGCGGAACAACATGCATTAAGAACAAAACTATGTACATACTAGGAGTTTGTCACATACATATTCATACAATAGGAAACATTTTACATTCTGGTAGTATAAAGGCTGTTAGGCCACTTGGCTGGAGCAAAAAAATACCCTTTTTTTATTGTTAACCTTATTGTTAACGGGAAAGGTTGTGCATTAGTACCAAAAGTTTTTATTTTATTTTATTCAGCCTTCATTGAATGAACATATAAACCTTCAAAGTGTCCCTAAATCATCACATTAAGAGATGAACCTCAGAAATAAATATTTAAAGATGTTTCTTTTAATGTCAGTGAGGGCTGGATTAATTAGCACCTTTGATCCTCCGCTCCCATCCATGTAGGCGGGCTTTGGAGCTATCCTTGGCTTTGGTGTCAGCCTCCAACATCCGTTCTATGATGAAGGAACTGCTCATCTTCCTCTCCTCCTGCCCTCCAGATCTCAGGGCTCAAGCTGCCAGCGGCATATTTAACGCCGCCGAAAGGTAGGTGGCCATTTTCAAAGAATCTTTGGTAGATTCCAGTTCATCTATAAAATAAGCTTTGTAATGACTCATTTATTGCTGCCTTATTGTACGCGTGCCAGCACAGATACTTTACATCATACATGCAGATAGATTAAACATGTTTTTAGGGGTGGGGTTTGGAGCAAAAGTGGGCCGGTTATTGTGCTTTACAGTTTACTGATCCCAACGGCTCGCTCAGTGACAGTACAGTCAGACAGACTCTGTGACAGTGAAAGCCTTCTGTGTCTTTACTGCACAGCACTTATTAAAGCATCAACAAAGCAGAGACAGATTCAGTGCTTGTCTCCCCACTGCTCAGCCTGCTGTGTGTGTTTCTGTCAGGTATGCACCCTCCAAACGCTGGCACATTGACACCATCCTGCATGTTCTCACCACGGTAAGTGCACACCTACCCTGCTGCCTCTCATCAAGTTTCCTCCTTCTAGTTCTGTTGGAGGACTTGATGTAGTAACACTTACAGAGCCTTGTTGTCTAACCACTACAAACTTCAGTGAATCAGTAGGATTTTACAGGACGTATCAAAAGCTCTGCTGGCCCTTAGGCTCAGCCTTTTTCCATGCATTTATCTGCATTCTCTAGTCCTGTAGAAGAGTGGTACTCACACAGCATGATTCCCCCACTCCTGTGTTCCACTATGATTGTTACATATTCTGGGGACAGGCATAGCCTTTTTTTTCTTTTCACAATTTTTGTGTCCTCTCTATGTCTGTCGTAACTAAGGGTCATTTGCAAGATTTCTTTTTAACCTTTCTTTTGAAGGGAATATTATTGACAATATGTCTGGAAGAACAATGTCTGATGAATGCTGGACCAGCCTCTAAGCTAAAACGATCCAGCACATTTTACGTTTGAACGGATTTGTGTAATTTCTACCCATACAGGCAGGGGGCGATGTCAGAGATGAAACTGTGCCTAACCTGATTCAGCTCATCACCAACACCTCAGAGCTGCACTGTTACACCGTCCACAAGCTCTACCGGGCGCTGCTCACCGACATCTCTCAGGTCTGTAGGTCAGATTATATTATTCCAGCTAAACTTTAGGTCTGAGTCCTAAACCGTCAGATGGAAACAGATTGGTGTTTGAAAAGCAGTAAGGTGTGCTGCCATGTGTGGATCGGCAGAGTTGATCAGCTTCTAACACGATAACTGTCTGTGAATTTTGGGAGGATTTTTGCTTCAAACTGTTTTCCTTCTGTGGTTCCAATGAAATTCTTATAAGAACATTTGTGTGCACAGCAACCTCTGGTGCAGGTGGCCTGCTGGTGTATAGGAGAGTATGGAGACCTGCTGCTGAAAGGAGAGTGTCAGGAGACAGAAGCTGTGCAGGTAAAGTATTGCAGATGATAGAATCATGATATCACAGGACTTAAATCTTTAATCAGAAAAACGCTAATTGCTGTCATAGAAACAATGTTTATTTTTCCAATTATCCATAGATTAAAATGTGATTAACTTCCAAAGATTTAAAAGGAAAACAATATTGAAATATCCTTTTTTTATTTGCTTTAAAACTTAACTAAAATTATATGTTTTGTATGTTAATTACAGAACAGTTCTTATTAAGTTGTTTCTTATTTGCCTCTTCCTCAGGCCACAGAGGATGACGTCCTGGATGCTTTAGAGATAGTTTTACAGTCACACATGTCCACTCCAACGACCCGGGGCTTTGCGCTCACCGCCACCATGAAACTGAGCACACGCATCACAGATAATGTGGAGTAAGAAAACAACCTTTTTTTGTCACTAGCGTTGCAGAGTGCAGCAGAATCATATGAAGTCCACCATCAGCCCAGAGTAACTCAACATCTGCCTAAACAATAGCTCTGCTCTTTCTCCCCCATGACTGCCACTCTCCTCCTGCAGCCGCATCCGAAGCATCGTCAGCATCTACGGCAGCTGCATAGATGTGGAGCTCCAGCAGAGGGCGGTTGAATACAACGCACTCTTCAAAAAATATGACCACATGAGGTAGGATGGGAGCAGAGGTGGGTAAAAGTAACCAAACATTTTGCACCAAGTAGGAGTGAAAAAGTATTCATCCAAGAAATGACTCATGTAATAGTAAAAAATAATCTGTAAAGACGGCTAGTCAAGTATTTAATGCTGCTTTCATATTTAAATGATAAACTCATCCAGTTATGTCAAAGTCTGGTATTTCAAGCTATTCAATAAATATACCGTAATTTTCGGACTATAAGCCGCACCTGAATATAAGCCGCAGAAGCTAAATTGCATGATTTGTACATATACAAGCCGCACCGGACTATAAGACACAGGTTTTTTTATGTTTAACACAAACTGTCTTGCGCTCGCAATGTCCATCTTTCTCGCTGTCGTTCTGTCTCGTACCACTCGCGGTAGAAGTCTGCTTCCCGAGGACCTCCGCATTCCAGTGCGCGCGGCTACCGTACTTGTGTGTTAAAGTAAATGTGACGTCAACATGGTGGATGGTAAAATCCATAGATTTAGGTATTACCCTAGTGGCCGTTAGCTGTAAAAGTCCATAGATAAGCCGCATTGTTATATAAGCCGCAAGGTCGAAAAATGGGGAAAAGGTCGCAGCTTCTAGTCCGAAAATTATGGTAGATAAATAAATAATGATTCCAAAGTCACAAATTCATTGCAGAAAAAAAATGTGGTTTCAAATCTTTACAATACTGCATATATGTCAGGAAGGCATAGGCAACTTTAACTAATGGGCTGTAGATTGAGCAGAAATGTTACTCATGTAACTTCATACGATTATTGCTTTAGTAAAAGTAAAAAATACAGTAAAGTAAAACTAATAAAACATTTTTTTTTCTAAGAATTACTTTAGTAAATGTAACTAGCTACTGCCCACCTCTGTCTGGGAGAGATAAGCATTATGTTTTTCTTTCTTATGTGTTTGTTATGTTGAACAACTAACTAACTTTACCTCACATGAGGTTTTCTAAGGTTTGGACTTTATTCTGGCTTTTTAAGCCTTCTGGATAAATATGACATTTATTTTATATCTATTCAATCACTGCTTTTTTTTTGCCGATTATGACTATTCTAATTCTGAATAATAGTAAAAATGTAATCACTGTTGAAAAATTGTGTCGATTCAGGGTTTATTTTTCCATTTTTAATTGAAGTACACAGTAAGGTACAAAAAAAACCCTAAACAATGTTTCAAAAAAGTAAAAAAAATAAGAAAAAAAATGCCCGTAATGACTCTCCCCAACTAAACCTGAGCTCAACTCAACCCTAATTCTGACATTTTGAACTGAAATAGCTTCCTGGATGGGAAGCAAAACGTCTTCAAACTTGGAAGCAAAGTCCAGTTGATTTTTTTATTTATTTTTTTTTACTTTTTTGAAACAGCTATGAGCTGGATAACTGAGAATCTCCCCCAATATACCCAAAACCAATGGAAATCTGAGTCAGAAAAAGTAGGGAATTCTGACCTGAAATAATGTGCAGCAAGCAGGCTACACATTATTTCTTCTAAATGTTCATTCAAGATATTTAAGCAGATTTCTGCCCTGATTTTCCCCCTTCAATAGGGTCAGATTATTGGTGATAAAACCAGGACCGCTCTGATCCTAAATCAGAGAAATTTAACATGTTTTTAATGACCCAGTATGATAGCGTATACCCACGCTGTCTGTGGTTCCTCTATTCCTCTAAAGGAGGGTGATCCTGCACCTTTTAGATGTGTCTTTTCTTCCACACATTAAAATTGAATCAAATTGCTTCATTAACTCCTCAGTATGCAGTCGGGCTCTCCAGAGACCTGCTGATGACCTGATTATTTGACTTAATTCCTCAGTTTTGATCTGTTACTAAAATAATATTAACTTGAAAAAATATTTAAGACCAAGAGTAATGTACCTATTTGATTTTCGCTGTAATCAATCACAGAAGCTACACTTAAAACAAAGCGTGCATTCCTGTTTGTTTGGACCAAATAAAAGAGAAATGACCTCCAGCATGTCGACTCCCAGCCTACGCTGTCTCCACTCCTATACCCTGTGTCTTTTTCTTTTTATTCCTTTTTTATGGTAAATCTTCCACAATCAGTACATCCAGGTGTAGTTCCATCGTACAGCTCTGCATGTTATTAATTTTAAGATTTTGTACTACAATAAAATTTTGTGTTAAATGTAAATAACTTGTCCATTTACAGGCACAAAACTGTACTAAATGCAGCATTATTTTACTAATAAAAAGGTGAGCAGCTAGTTATCTGTTTAACTGAGAATTAAACTGAAAAGACAACATTCCTTTGACTTAAAATGTTACTTTTTAAAGAGCAAAGATGAAAAAAAAACTAATCTCACTATTGCACTTCTTTTGTAACCTCTTAAGAAGTTTGAATTATAGAAGAAGTTTAATTGGATTATTTAGTGATTTCAATACATGACTTTTGTTTATCTTGAGATACTCAGCAGACTTTGCTTTAGCTGTTATATAGAACAAAATACAGAGGGATGGATTACCGGTAGTAGTTTGGATGGCTAGTAGAAATCAGCAAGCACATATCTCTGGTTTTCTAAGTTGGGAAATGCAACTTCAATTGTGTTTAATTCAGTCTTCAATGTTTCACTTTTACAATTTACTGATTAACCATAAATACTATGTTGTTAAATTTGACTGAGTTTTAATGCTTTTTTCCCCACAGAGCAGCTGTGCTGGAGAGAATGCCTGTGATCCAGAAAAACTCTCTGGGTCAGACCAACGGGGAAGTTAGCGAGGAAACCATTAAGGAGACGCAACCTGGCAAAGTCAAACAGGAAGAGGCGGCTCAGCCACAGCAACCAGCTGGCCAAGTATTAGACTTTTAGACTTCTTTCTAATTTTATTTGTTCTGTTCCGGTTTTTTATTTTGATTGTCAACAGGAGGTTTTATAATAGAGCGGTCAGGCTATGTTTTGATCATTTAATGTTGCTTCAAAAAAGAAAAATAGAAAACAAACAAAATATGGGCTATTGGATTTTTGCTTTTTTTTTAAAAACAAAGTTTAAGTAAAAATGCAAAGGTTTAACTTTTCCTGTATCAAAAACAGGTGGTTGAATTTTTGAAAACAATTAAACTTTCATTTTGCATTTCAAATACAAGAAATAAAATAAAATAAAAATGAATCTAAAACAGAAACCAAAGTAAAACCCCCTTCAAATTAGTTGGAAAGTTTTGCTTATCCCTTTTCGACAGAAAAATAAAAAAGCTTTGTATTTTAATTTCACTTTCTGTATTTCAACGTTGTTTCGTTTTCTGATATGTGTTTCTATAAGAAAGCCAAATGAGCAAAAGATTCACAGACGCAGAGAAAACATGCAAACATTTTTATTATTCTGTTTTAAATTCTCTCATCAGTATAAAATGTTTTCAGCTCCATAAAAAAAAAAAAAAAAGAGTTTCTTTTTTTTGGACGTAGATTCTGTTATTTATGTTCCTCCTCCAACTGTACCGTCTGGCAGGTTTTGTTCTATTTTTACTGAGAATACATCAGATATGTATTTTCTTAGCTCTATGCTCCTTGTTGTGTTTTATTGCCAGGTGGTTGACCTCTTGGACTTGCTGGGTGGTTCTCAGGAGCCTTTGGCGCCCAGCTCGTTGATAAGTATCACATCATCAGCTCCCATCACTGCCACCGGCAGTGCTGGAGGGGACCTCCTGGATTTGTTGGGTGGATTGGAGCCCACTCCTTTGACACCAGGTCAGTCCTTCGAATGCAGACTGTCGTCCCTTTTAGACAAATCCTATATGACTGTTTATCAGAATGGATGTAATTCTTAAATATAAACCTATGTCTGTGCTTGTAGCATGTTTTGAATGCTCTCTGCTCTCCTCAGCTCCTGCTATGACCGTGTATGATAAAAATGGTGTGACTCTGACCATAAGCTGTGAGCAGCAGTCAGACTCCGGCCTGACGGTCATGCTCACCGCCTCCAACTCCACTGACTCGGACATCAGCAGCTTCACCCTTCAGGCTGCAGTACCCAAGGTCTGTAAGAAACATTTTCCTGCGCTAACCCCCCCACTGCTAAACGCACAATAGAGTGAGAGACATTGCTAGATGGAAAGTAGGTTTTAAGTTATTGGAAAGAAACGTCTTAGTAAGATGATCAACAACGCTGGTGGGAGACAGGGTAAAATCATTCATGAGACAATGATTTCATGAAATAATGTTTAAAAAGGATTATGATATAAAATACTCGCTTTTTTATTTAGGTTTTTGTTTTATCTCTTTAAAAAAACAACATCCAAAAAGACCTATGAAGGCAAAACAACCTTGTTTTGTTTATTAGTGGACATTCTCCCCTCAATATCTAGAACTACATCATTTGCTTGGAATAAGTTTAGTGAGACGCATCCTTCTATCTGTGTCTGTGGCTGAGGAGAGGTTTCTCCGGCTGTTTGATGGGTTTAGGGCTGAAGCGAATCATCGGAATAATCGTACTTAATCGATTGTTGAAATAATCAACTCATTTAGCAATCAAATGGTTAAAGTATACAGAGTTAACACAGGCCATTATCTGAAAAAGCAACTAATTTAGAGCAGTAATTATACCAAGATTGTAAGAAAATATATAAACATGTTGTATTTAAGATGAAAACCTTTTTAAATACAGAGTAAGATCTGTCCAGAATCACCTCAGTGGCAAAGTTTTAGCTTCATTTTGTTTAAATTCTGTATAAAATCTTCTTTAAGGAGCTGTCACCAGATCTGGAGAAGCCTTTTAAGTGCAAGACAGACCGATACATAAGATCCTTCCCACCTACAGTTATCAACACCTACAGAAACTCAATAAAAATAAAAATAAATTAGTTGCTGCAACATTTAATTTAGCTTTTGGATTAATAAAGTATTTTTCAATTGGTTAATCAAAAATATAATCAACAGATTAGTAAAATAGATTAATAAAAATAGCCGCAGCCCTACATGGTTTTCTTGCAGCCTGTTTCATGTCAGCCTACAGCATACCAATAAGATAAAGAGGCAGGCTTTGACTCAGCCCAGGATTCTCTGGTGATCTCTGGTGAGCCAGATAGGTCCTGCTGTAGCCAAACGTCATCAAAGCATCACACTTCCACCTCCATGCTTTACAGTTGGAGCAAGGTTAGCTTTCTGGAATGCTGTATTTAGTTTATGCCAAACATTTCCCTTCTTCTGGTGTCCAAATAACTGGTTGTTAGGCTCATCTTTCCAAAGAACATTATTATAGATTTCTGGGTGTTTTAGAGCCACTTTAGATGTGTCCAAATGTCTGCTAAGTTGAATGATTGCTGGTTAGAGAAGTCAGCCATTTTATTCTGGTGCATTTCAGGAGGAACTTCCAAAGGTTGAAGGACAGGTATTGTTTTTTTGTTTGTTTGTTTTTCATTCATTCAGATCGTTTGGAGGAGGAAAACCTGGGCATGTTGGTAGCTCTTCCTCCATTTGACAAACTTTTCTCAAGTTGAATTAATTAAACATTCAAATGTCTGATTGTATTGAAAAATAAAGCAGGCTTTTTTTCCAGTTTGTCCTGGTTTTACTGTATAATCTCTCCTTCGGTTCCAGAGATCAGATTATTCAGATTCTCTGGATGATTCAAATTGGTTTGGCCCTGAAAGTTTTTTAGAGATACATCAAAAGAACATTCTTTGAAGAAAAAAACTGTATTAAGTGAGAAAAGAAAGGTGTGAAAAGTAGAGATGATATTACTGCTAATAGCAGGCATAGTTAAAAGTCACATTTCATTGTAGAAAGATCCGTTTGGAGCAGCAGACCCTGAAACCATGAAAAACTGTCAAGTTGTTTCATCCAAAATGGGGAGAAAAGTCTTACAAGGAACCTAAGAGATGCTACTTTTGTTTAGGAATGCATTACAGTCTTATCGGAAATAGTAAGCAGCTATGGATAATCATCTATGGGATTCATTGAAAAAGCTGCAAAATTCAGAGAAATCCCAGCACCAGAGATTTGTAATTAAAATGGTTAGAATCTCAGCTACTGAAATGTTCCCTAAAACGCAGTGTTTCGGACAATATGGATGTTCATCAATACCATTTTTTATTTGTTTGCATTTATTTTTGCTTCTGGATCCATTATTACCTTCCTACCCTGAGGTCACGGCTTTCAAGTTCCTAGTCAGTAAATCTAAACAGAACGAGTCATTTCTAACTCTGACAGTGAGAGAGTCCAGAGAAGCTATTAATTGAAATTCTCCCCCATGCTTATAATCATCACCAAACTACACTGTTCCTGAAGCGTCTCTATTTGGTGGGTTTGGTCCGTTTGTGTACAGAAGGCTGAGAAAGGCACTGTTGTTGGATTGGAATGCTAGCAGAGCTGTTAGCCCGGTCCCTTCCTACAACCATGAACGAATCCCACTGGTTTTCTGACTTTCAGCGAGATCCTTAGTTAAAACATGACCCCATTCTGGTATCCGACGTCAAACCTTCATTTCTGTTACTATTTGTCGTGTTTACAGTTAGAAAACCAGCTACTGAAACATGTTTATTACCCTTATTTTGTCTGTTAAAGACCATTAAAATTTCAAAGGTACTATCTCAGGTTTGTGCTAACAATTTTCTGGAATCCTTCTACACTCCTGTAGAATCAAACTAAACAGCATGATTACTGCAAAGCTTCCCCTTCACAGCATTCTTTTCTTTCCTCCAGAGTGTGCAGCTACAAATGAAGGCCCCCAGCAGAGACTCTCTTCCTGCGAAGGGTGCAGCTAAACTGACCCAGCTGGTGGTCCTCAACAACCCGAACAAGGTGGGTTCATAGAATAGAAAAGCTATCAGCAATATATGTTGGAAACCCTGTATTACTTTTATCAGTGAGTGAAAATGCTGCTTTTTGTCCTGTTGTTTAGAGAAAAGGGTTGTTTGATTCTGTTCATACTGTTTCGCATAATGCAGTGTTGCCATGGACAGATGTGATTGGAGCCGGCATTCCCAGGCCAGTTATACTTGCAGATAACCAAAGAGATAAACATGACACCATTAGACATCTTGAACTCGGGGTGACTCAGATGTCATCCTCTGATGTCTGGGCTGAGTTCTCTTTAAATTCCCCACCATGTCACTACATGAAGCAGTTTGTTGTTAAGTAATCCACGTACAGACGAGCTTCCATTTAACTTAAATTGTTTCGATCAGTACCTTATAAGGCTAAAACATTATCTTGTTGACTTGGAATTCAATATTAAGCTCCTAATTGACTAAAACAGGAGTGGTCAGATTTTATAGCTGAGCTGAGGTAGGATGCGGTGAACTGCCCCAGTGCTCTTTAGGAACCATGTAGCTGTTTACTGTGATCAGAGCTGAAGAATTAATGTGTAATAAATTGTTGCTGATGTTTCAGGTAAATCTAAAGATGAGGATCCGTGTCTCCTACACCAGCCTTGGCTCGGTCGTCCAGGATACAGTTCAGGTGGATTCCTTCCCAGGAATCAGTGCTGCTGGACTCTGAAAGGAAGCGTCTGTCTGAGTCTAGTTAGGTGTTTTTTGTTTTTGTTTTCTATATCTGATAATATGGAATCCACGGACTAACTAAAGGAGTTGGGTTTTGTTTGTTTTTTACACCTGACAGGTAAAGAAAACTAAAGAAAACAGGTTTGCTGATTTTATATGAAAGGGTGGGGTATTTAAAATGAAATGATCACTATGTTTGCAGGGAGTTTTTTTTTTTACCTCAGTGTTAGTCACTTTGAAGAAAATAAATTAAGCAAAAAAGAAGGACAAGCTAAAAATGGTGAGAGAGAGGGGAAATATTTTGAAAGTAAGTTAAATATTTGTTGAAAAACTTGTAAAAAAAAAAAACGCAAGAAAAGTGACATTAAAACAAAATTAAAATGCTGAGAATGAAGTTCAGAAAGCTAATTTTAAAAACAGGAGTAATTAAAAATGAGATGCTGAGGTTGTAATCATTAAACCTCAGGTAGAAAAGCCCAGGTTGGTTCTGATTAGTGTAAATGAGGTTCTGACAGAACACAGGAGTATCCACATCTATTCCTTTTCCTTTAACATGTTTCCTCGTTACTCTTAACATGCAGTTTTTTTTAAATTAAGCATTAATTAAACAAGATTTATACAACAAAGACACTACCTGATTATTTTCAGTGTAAAATAAAACTTACGACCAAAGTTCTTATGTCGATCTGAACATTTTTTAACCCTTTATATATTTTAGCTCATATCAAACAAAAAACAATTGCTTTCCTTTTTACATTTTAGTCATAAATATCTGGCTAAAAAAAAACGAATCTTGTTGTTTATCAAGTGATTGAGGTCCAGAACTTGTTTTAATATTTAGTACTTATGTCTGTAGTCGTTTTTGATGCATCTGGTTCTGAAATACCAATATTTTTTTAAGTTATAAAATTAAAAACAATTCAGGTTTTATCTAGCTGGAATTTAAAGGTATAGTGGAGGATTTTCACAATTTTCTAAAAGACCTGCCCTCTCTACCTTTAAAAAAAAAATGCACATGCACAACTCTGTACCTGCTCCCGAGAGGGAACGCCTATTGAACATGTGTGAGAGCGTGCACGAGCCCATTTCTCCTCGTGCACGCTCCGTTTAAAAGTTGCTGCTTGCATCGCTCATACAAGCTTACTTTCCAACAGAAGATTTGCAATTTTTCCACTGTCAGACTCACCACCAGTAAGTGAAAATGAAGGACTAAGACATAGGACGGCCTTATGTAAACATATCACCAGAATGATTGACAGTTAGGAGGACCACTTATTTTGATGATCCACCTGGAAAAAGAACATCCTCCACTATACATTTACGGTAGGTTTTAAAAAAACTTTTTCTTTCTTTTACTATTAAGACCCACCATTCAAGTCCAACCTTTATTGAAAAGCCGCTACTACATTCAGTGTTTCACTCCACTTATTTCTGGCTTTCTATGGCAACTTCTCTCTAAGTAAGGATATATATACATATTTGCTTTTTGCACTGTTTTGTAAGCAGACACTAATAGATAAGCCTTTAACCACTACTGAAGTTTTTATTTAATTAAAATATGAGCATACATTTAAACACAACCATATAAGTTGCCTTTACTTATCTCAGAGTTTGCCAGTAATCCAGGTTTTTCCTGACCATTCCCCCTGTGCCTTTTATCCTTCTTTTTTTCTTTTCTTTTAAACATCCTTCCTTCAGAGGCCAAGATTTAGTTTGTTTGACTCCTATACAAGCAACACCTCTCCTAGATGTTTTAAATGATCTATTGTTTACAGATGATTCAAACATTTATTTATGAAGACTATGTACAGTAAAAAGAAGAAATTTAGGCACATTGCTGCCTACCAGATGTATATTTTGGATAATAAATGTTGAAGCACAATGAAGAGTCTTAACTGTATGGAAACTTCAACCACTTGGAGAATAAAGCGCTGCGAAAAACACGTCGAGCTTAAACCAGCGTGTCGATGTTAACTCAGTGATTCATTTCATGTTCTCTGCTTTTACAAAACATTCAGATCACACGACTCCGCTCCAAAGGGTGCGGATATTATCGATTGTCTTTGAATATTCTGTCTTTTGCTGTTTTCTAATAAAGGAAATTCTCAGGAGTGACTTATTCTGTTGTCTGGTGGTCATTTTATTCAGAGAGGGGAAACATTAGAGCTCAACTTTCACCTTTAATCCCAAACAAAGTTCATACAGGCTTCAAACTGTGGTGCCACAACTATTCAAACCCAAGTAAAACAGTGTAGAATAACACAAAACAAATCTACATGTGTATTTGAGCGTCCATTTCTCATTTTTGACGTTTTAAATGTATTTTTTCTTGGTAGCAGTGGCCTAATTAGCTCTAACACTGTTATGAATGCCGTCATGTTGGCACTCAGCAGGCCTCAGGTCAGCAGCAACTCATAAGGATGGGGAGAGGCGTATGCAGCAGCTGTGGGTTTCTGATCCGCCTCTTAACGCCAACACAAGATGGAGCACCGATCCACCCTGGATCTTGTAGTCTGCAGCTGTCTTCTCATCGTTCCTAAAGACAGGAGGAGGAGGGAGGTCTGGTTTTAAAGAAGGACACACAGGGATTAATCTTAAAAAGACAAAGTGAAATAACTCACATCTGTTTCCCGCTGTAGATGAGCCTCTGTTGCTGAGGAGGGATCCCTTCCTTTTCCTCAACCCTTTCCTTAATTCGCTCCACCTTGATGTCAAAGCACATAAAGACAACATTTTAGAGCAATGGAATCAAACTTTACTGAATAGTTAAAACTGTACTTCACTTTAAGAGGTTCACCTTGTCTGTGGGCTCGATGTCAATCTCTATTTCCTTTCCAGTTAGGGTCTAAACAGGAAAACATCAGCAGCATAAGTGAGAATGAACCATCCCCAACAAACAGGCTTCTAGTTAAACAAAAAGCATTTGAAAGGGATTCAACCTAACATAGAACATCACTGTGATTTTTAGCAGCTTATAAGAAAAGCTGGAATTATAATTGGATATAAAAACGTAGACAGAATTTAAGCAAGCAGCTTTTTATAATAAAAGGCTGAGTTAGCTGTTTTGTGACGATTGATAAAACTATATATATTAGTAAGTAACGTATGTTTACTAATAAAACATTAAATGCTTTGAATATTGAGAAACCCACTGCCAGCTTTATAAAGCATACATAACGTACTCATATCATATCCCTTGAAAATTGGTAATAAACTATGATGAATCCATATAAAACATTTTGAAAGAAAAAAAATATGCCTTAACAATAAACACGTAAACTTTTAACATATCTGTCGGCCGCCTATCACATAAACTGCGCCAGTTTAACATCTGGACCAATAAATATATATATGTTTAACAGTTTGCAAGTACCATATTAAACAGCTAAATGATTAAATAACCGTCCTTAGCATAAACTTAAGTATTGTTTCATTCTCCTGAGCAGATGATTAAATAAAACCCCTGAGTATTGGACTGGACATATCCCCGAAGAATAATAAACCGGGAACAGTTAGCGAACATTAACGAAGTTAAGCCCCAATAACAAATTTCTTACCTTAACTTTGATCAGCATGTTGAAGAACAATTATATTTCTACTAGAAAGAGAATTAACTTCAAAACTGAACAAAACAATTGGCAAATAAACGCGTTGAAACCTGCTCGTCAAGCTAACTTTACTCTACTTCCTGTATAGCAGACCAACACCGTAACCGTGTCGGGTTGTCGCCTAACCCCGGCACAATGGTTCCGCTGCATTAAACCCTACAATAGACAGGCATACGTATGTATGTGACTACTATTAACACTTTTAATATTATTTTTATTATTAGTAGTAGTATAATCGTTATTATTATTGTTATTTTAGTTAATAAAACATAGTTAATTAACTCAGTGATCTTTTTTCTCAGTAAAGATCTAAACATCTAAGCTTCTTGAAGTTTTTCTATATTTTTACTTGATCAAAGTAAAACATACAATAAAAAAAAACATAATTATATACAATGTAAATATAGTATTTGGATATATATCACACCTAGTGATAACAGAAAAGTAGAGTTCATTGCAGAGTGTATCATTTGTTCAAAGCCATATTTAATAAGAAGATAACCTAAAAAAAATGAAGCTTAAAATTGAATTAGTAAAAAATAAAAATAATAATAATAAATAAGAAAATGGAAGAAAAAAGTTTTTGAAATCATAAGCAGAGATAAATCAGGAGATTTAGTTTATGTTTCAATTAAGAATAAGAACCAAATTTTGTTTTTAGGATTGCGAAGAATTTATTCGTTTTAAACATCTAGGAAATAATTGTATTTTATTTTTAAGGGCAGGTTATATGAGTTGAATTTAGTTACTCTGTCTTTCTGTATAGAAATGCTGAATAGTTAACATTTTTATTTACAAATAAAACCTTAATGTAATTTTTATTTTTGAGATTTTGCTTCTTTTTAGCAAAATTTTCTCAACAGAACCTGTAAACACAGCCTGAATCTAATTTCATATTTTTATTATATCAAGTGGTACCTATTTGTCAGATAATAAACATTCAGGTTTATGTCAGTGTTGTCATTCAGTATGAAATAAACTGTACTCATAGTTCTTTGTAAAATAACCCACTTTTGTATTTTTTTAAATTATTTTTATTTTACTTGTAAATAACTTAAGTGAGAGGGTTTCATGTGAAATTTTATATTTTTATGGTTTTCAATCCCTGTAAAAGCACACCTCTAAACACTGCTGCACTTTTTTGTTGCTTGTCATTGTTTGTGTTTATTTATTTATAGATTTATCAATGTATTCATTTTAAATTAAGTTGATCCCAGGACAGTAAACACAGCACCACCCAGACAACCTGGCCTTCACACAGGTGTTGATTATTCAGCTAATTAAGTGAAAGGTGTATAAAGCACATCAGTCTGGTTGTGGTTGAGATCCTATAGTCATGATAACTCATTTCTGTCTAGGTGTTGCTTTCCTGGCTGCTTTGGCCACTGCTGTTGCTGATCCAGGTATTTCTGACACATCTGTCAAGAAAATTATTTATGTGGAGGGTTTGAGTGAAATAATCCTGGATTTTTTTTTTCTTTTCTCCTTCTGCAGGTATTAAAGTGGTCTGTGCAAAAGACTCTGTACGAGTCACATGGAAAGTAGCTCCCCAGTTTGTGCCTTATGCGGCTCGGTTCTTCCTTGGAAGCTGCATGCCGTCAGGATGGAAGGTCCTTCCAAATGGAGAGGGAGAAGCAACTTTTAACTACAAGTTCTATGACTGCAGGTTTACCAAACAGGTAAGAAGCATCTATATGATTTATCAGCACGCTTTCTGATCTTTTCTAAACGTTTCCTTCTCTGTAGCTGAAAGGAAAACATATTATTTACCAAAACCGGCTGAGCTTCAGACCACAGGCCAAACCAAAGCCAGCCATCTTCACCTACCCCATCAACTGTGTCCAAAAACGGTAGTGGTGATCAATTTTAATTTAATGTGCCAAAAAAAAAGTGCACATTTTAACTGCTTAACTTGGCCCATTTCAGACCTGAACAGGCAAAGGCTCCCCAGTTCCTGGATCCTGGTACAGGTGTTTCCGAGGGACACAGTAAGCTGGTCTTCCACATGGAACTCCTGAATGGTCCGTTCTTCTTTTGCTTATAAAATTGTAGAGATTTTTAGATGTCTAACTTGCGTTTTGTTTTAATCTTTTTAAAGAGCAACTAACAGAAATTTCAAAGACTAATGTGATTCCCATCGGCTCATTCATGCCAATCTGGGCAGCAGTGGAACAGAAGTCTCATCAGCCTCTGACATTGCTAATGGATGAGTGTGTAGCAGCCTCTACACCAGACCTGCAACCTGGAAGCCAAATTTATCCTCTTGTTGTAAATCATGGGTAGGTGTTCGATGTTGTTCAAATTGCATCCTGGACTAGATGTTGACTTGCATTTGGGTTTACTAGGTGTCTTCTGGAAAGTAAGAGGGGAAGTGCCCTGTTTCTTCCTCGGTACCACTCATCTGCTATCGTTCTCTACCTTCAGTCGTTCAAGTTTGGGATGGGAGAGGTCAGTCCAGTTGACCTGGTCTTTCACTTTAAATTTTTTTTTCCCCAACAGTGAACTAATGCTTATGTTCCTTAGGTGTACATTCATTGCAATCTGATTGTTTGGGATCCAGATTCATTTGATCAACGCAAGAAGGCTTGTCATGTGAAAGATGGCAGGTAAATTGGCTTTAAGCTAAATATATTAAGATGTTTTTGTTTGACTGTTCCTAAACAAATTTACCTAAAAACTAATCAGTTGGGAGCTACTTGATGACCCCAATCGGAGCTTTCTCTGCAACTGCTGTGAAACTTCCTGTGGTCCACGCCGCAAAAGAGCAGCTGCTTTGGGTAGGTTTTAATTAACCCATTTTCATTTTGCATACAGTGTGCACAAAACATTTCTTTGTACAGCTGCCTTGACCTTTCTGTTCCTTAAAGTGCAGCAGTGATCAAATGCGTATTTTAAATGTTTTCTGTCCAGAGCCTCACAGCAAGCATTTTAATTCTGTGTTGGGACCCATCGTTATAGTCGACCAGCCAGGCTCTATGACAAATGCCTCGCTGCCAGAGACTGCAGCAGCTGGCCTATTGGTAAGAACTTGAGTTTGTTTTGCTTTTAAAAAAAGTAAATTTAAACGTTTGCGTCACTAACTTCATCCTCTATTTTCAGGAAAGTCTACATCTAAGCTGACTCTAGTCTGCAGGCAGAGCTGTGATTCCTGAGACTTTAAACACGAGGACCTGACTTTGATAAAGACCCTCTATGGACTTTTTGTTTAAAGAAAAATTTGTAGTTGTGGAATAAATGTTCATAATTTTGACTCATGTGTTTATCATTTTTTTTTTTTTTTTTTTAAGACTTGGCATGACACATTAAACTAACCTGTTTTGTTTTTGTTTTAACTTTGAAACCATTTCAGAAAATATGAAACATGAAGTTGAAGCCTTTATTTCATAGTTTTAGATCAAAGCTGAATCATTGCCCAGTGGTCAAAATTTCTGTTTCTATAGGACTTTCATTTTGAAATTTGGGTCCCACAGACTAGGCACAAAACAATTCCTGGACATTGCGATGCGTTTAAACCAGTTTCTAAAATCCAAAGTGACAAGCAGTGAGCAACTTCTCAGCAGGATTTAATCTTCCACTAGGAGTTTCCATTTATGCTGCTGAAGCTACCAAACTCTACTTTAATGAGTTACTGATTTGAAATTTGTGTGGAACTAGGGGGTAGATAGCTGGTATCAAAGTAACATGGGCTTCTATTGGACCTTCACAGAACCAGAGGCTAATGCCACACTTGACTAGCACTATTGGGTCAACCCATAACTGAAACTGGCATACCTGAGAACTTGTCACCCTGTGTGAATTTCAGTTAAATGAGTTACTGACACATGATGGAAATTTCAAACTGCAGTGTGGGTTTTTTTCTAAAAATGGAATTGCCTATAGGGAGGAAAGCTTTAACAAATCTGCCAATACCAATGCACTACAGCAAATTTGCTTAATTGTGCAGTTTTGCCATGCTAAGACATCACATTCAGTGCTGGAGTATGAAGGTGTCGACTTCCAGGTTTTAACTCGACTCAAGCTTTTTATACTAAACATTTTGATTAAGTTATGGAGTTATTTGGTAAAAGTAGGAAGTTTAAAGATTTCTAAGGTTAAAATAAGATGGAATACTGATTTGAAGTTACTGGTTTCCTGTTAAGGCAGTTTTTCCTCTCCACTGTTGCTACAAGCATGCTTGGTGTGAGGGATTGCCTTTGAGTCGATGCAATCAACTAGTTTTCCTTCAACTTTGAATCAATCTTTAGTTGAATTGTTTCTATTAAGTGTCTTGAGTTGACGTGTTGTGAATTAGCACTATATAAATGAACAGATTTGAAGTTATGATATAGTTCATGTCTGAATAAACCATGAAGAGCTTTGCTTTTGTACAAATATTTGTACAAATCAAATTGTCAAACACTGTTATTAGCTTTTGACCACCATATTCAACCTTTTTGTTTTTAGGACACCATTTTCATCTTGTAAAATCCTGAAATGTTTCCAAGAAAGAAAAATCGACATGCATTTTTAAAACTGCACAGCAATGCTGATGCTGTGGATCCATTTTGTTTAAATAGCTTTACTGTGTGGAGTTCTGCACAGTCTGGTTTTCCACTATTAGATTAGCTGACAATAGTTTGATACCTGTGGTGCCTCATTTGCAGACAATATACAGTAGCTCTTTCAAACTTTGCAAATGTACCTATTCAACAATTAGACCCTATTTGTACTTAAAAGACAGTTATGCCTAGACTTGAACTTACTCTGTATTGTAGATCCCTTCACAGGTTACATTAAATAAATGAGTTTCATTTTGAGTTTGGATATATAAGTATATTTTATTTCAATAAGGTTAGAAATCCAAATCAAAGAGACACTGCTTAGTTGGAGCAATTTGGCATAGATATTAAAATTTCCAAACTTTTTGAAAATCCTGTTTTTTGCCCTTGGCATAAAATAAAACCAACAGTGGGGTGCATCTCTGAAGGCTTAGCATTGGCTTAAAAAAATCTTTTGAAAAAATGTCCAGGTCTGTTTTCCGTCTTATGGATTTAATGATTAAGAGACGCAATAATCTGGAAATATATTCATCATAAGGAAACCACACACCTGACCTGAGAATTATATTGTATGGACTCTACAATTTGTGTTTGATTAACTGGAATCAAATTTCTTAAAAATGACTTCTCAAAAAAAAAAAAAAAAATTTTTATTCATATTTGTTTTCTTCATGAACATGTGAGCAATCTCTTCTTACTTCAATATATTAATAATATATATAATAGTATATATAAAGCTAAATGATGCAGGATGTTGTATGCAGGCAGTCAAACTTTATAATTAATGTCATATAAACCAGATTTGTTTGGAAATATTTTTTGCCACAATAAATCACCCTAGAAAGGTTTGGAAACAGTATCTCATCTTTCTTTCTATTTAGTGTCTGCAGAATGGTCACACCAGCAACAGTAGAAATCTGTGAAGGTGATAATATCGCACATGGATCTGCAACACTACAAAAGCAATAAGTGTGTGTTTATTATTATCATTGCAATGAAGTGATTTGTTTGGATCCTCTAGGAGGAAGTTGGAGCCCTGCTGCAATTAGACAGGTTACAGTTCCAGGTGTGACTGTTGCTGAAAGCCAACAGGTGACAGTCATTTACTGGATTAAACCTCACCAGTCGGAGAGAATAAAGCCAGTGGAGGGACAGCTGCTCAGTATTCAGTCATGATGGCTTCCTTTGGGTGTTGTGGGCTTCTTTTCTGGCTGGTGGCCTTTGGATTGGCTGCTGCAGGTAATTATTACGTTTTGATTATAGACATGGTCCATTTACAGCTTATCTATCTTTTAATTTTTTTTCATCTTTTCTTTGCAGATATAAAACTGGATTGTGGGCCAGACTACATGACCCTGGTTTGGTCAGACAGCAGATCCCAGGCTGATCCGTCACTGTTCCGTCTTGGTAGTTGCTTCCCCACCAGCTTTACCCTGAGAGAGGCCTTTTTCAGTGTGGAGCTTGATGACTGTGGCTTCAGGAGACTGGTGAATTGCAGATTACTGGTTGACTAGAGGCATTTTTTTTAGCCTCTTTGTACTAACTATATATTTTTTTTTTTTTTTTGGACAGGTTTCTGGCAATGAGCTGAACTACACCAATGATCTGGTTTACACTTCATCTCCTGACTCCTATGTGGNCTCCCTCAACCTTGCAGGTGTCTTGTTGACAGCAAAGCTTCACGCTCAAAATTTGAGCCCAGGCTGACGGAATCAGAGATCCGACTGTCTCTTCAGGCCTTTAAATTTGGCCTTGAGCAGGAGGTACATTTTATATTTTTATATATATATACTTGTGGGCTGTGAGTGTCTAAAGATATCTATCATTCAGGTTTACATCCACTGCACCATGGTTGCTTGGGATCCCAATGGTCTTGACAACACAAAGAAGGCCTGCCATTTTGTCAAAGAGCACGGGTAAAAACAAATGGCCTTGTTCGGTAAATGTCCTTAAACCCAGGTTAACATCTTGATCGTTTATTCAGCTGGGAACTACTGGATAACCCTGCGTTCAGTGGTTTATGTGATTGCTGTGAATCTACCTGCAAGACTAGGAAAGCAAGGAGTCCAGGAGCAGGTATGAATATTGCACAATTGAGTTCTCCTCTTGTGCTAATGGAACTTTTCTTTTTTAGGGAAAGGTTTGGTCAAGAAGGCGGTGATCGGGCCGCTTACAATTACCGACCAGGCTCCCTGTGATGGAAACTTATGAACTGGAGTTGTGTCACTGTGAATTTTGCTATTAAAGTCTTTACAATTGAATAATTTCTCCTAGTCTCTCTGAAAATAACCTTTATGTGACAGAATTTAAATTAACCTTAAGTCAACCAATTAGATGAGCCCGTGAATGATGTATTGCCTACTGTGAATTAAGTGTCAGAGTTAAACAGTCAAGGAAGAGTAAGTTGAAGCCTAACAATTATATTTAGGTTTATAAACTAAAACGTAGGCGCCAGTATTGGCAATAATGCCTCTAAGGTTGGACCAAAAAAATTTGTTCAAGAGTCTAGAAGCATGGTTTTTTTTTTTTTTTTTAAACACTTCATGACCTAAATGTATTAGGTAACCATGAGAAATGACACAATTTTGATAGAAATTGTAATCTTACTCAGATCAGAATTTGCTTAGAATGTACAGAAGGCAGCTGCTCTCCTCTCAGGAAGTGGCCCCAATTAACAGTTAAGGCATTTTATACATCTCCATACCAGGTGGCAGTGCTAGATGGGTGGCAGCAGAATTGCATGTGTGGAATATTCAAAACATTTTAAATTTTGTGGTTAATTATACACACCATATATCTAAGTACAGAATTCATGCTCTTTTCAGAGCTACATTTTGTTATATGGGATAACTGTCTCTAGAAGTCTTCAGTGAAATTTATTAAAATGATCAAATTTTATGTAGATATTAGTGCTTGTAAATATCAATTTTATGCAGAATGTTTGACACAAGTAGGTAATGACAATGGAAAAGATTTATGCCCTAGAACTCAAAACTGAGTTTTATCCACTATACCTTATCTAGAAATTACAGAAGTTTAAATGTGTCTATTAGCAAAGGCTGTAGGAAAGTATAGTTTGTCTTTATTTAGAAAATATGGATTTTTTTTGCCCTGAGCTTTAGGCGCCTATCTGATTTCGGTCCCCCCTCAGTGTACATTGGTTATTGCCAAGACACCCTTATAAAAATGTTCTGGCTACTCCTCTGCATCATACACATTAGCAGATGATTAGACATCCATGGCTCCAGCCTTATCAAAATATTACACTTCGTTCTTAGTTGCAGGACATCGCCCTCATTCCATTTCAAAATCTTTGCCACGTACAGAATGAAAATTATAACTGTATATCCAGACGGAAATGTCCTAATTAGATTAACTATTGTGGAAAACATCTATGGTCATGAACTCTGGGTCATGACCGAAAGAACGAGATCGCGGATACAAGCGTCCGAAATGGGTTTCCTCCGTAGGGTGGCTGGGCTCTCCCTTAGAGATAGGGTGAGAAGCTCGGTCATCCGGGAGGGACTCGGAGTAGANCTCCCTCAACCTTGCAGGTGTCTTGTTGACAGCAAAGCTTCACGCTCAAAATTTGAGCCCAGGCTGACGGAATCAGAGATCCGACTGTCTCTTCAGGCCTTTAAATTTGGCCTTGAGCAGGAGGTACATTTTATATTTTTATATATATATACTTGTGGGCTGTGAGTGTCTAAAGATATCTATCATTCAGGTTTACATCCACTGCACCATGGTTGCTTGGGATCCCAATGGTCTTGACAACACAAAGAAGGCCTGCCATTTTGTCAAAGAGCACGGGTAAAAACAAATGGCCTTGTTCGGTAAATGTCCTTAAACCCAGGTTAACATCTTGATCGTTTATTCAGCTGGGAACTACTGGATAACCCTGCGTTCAGTGGTTTATGTGATTGCTGTGAATCTACCTGCAAGACTAGGAAAGCAAGGAGTCCAGGAGCAGGTATGAATATTGCACAATTGAGTTCTCCTCTTGTGCTAATGGAACTTTTCTTTTTTAGGGAAAGGTTTGGTCAAGAAGGCGGTGATCGGGCCGCTTACAATTACCGACCAGGCTCCCTGTGATGGAAACTTATGAACTGGAGTTGTGTCACTGTGAATTTTGCTATTAAAGTCTTTACAATTGAATAATTTCTCCTAGTCTCTCTGAAAATACCCTTTATGTGACAGAATTTAAATTAACCTAAAGTCAACCAATTAGATGAGCCCTTGAATGATGTATTGCCTACTGTGAATTAAGTGTCAGAGTTAAACGGTCAAGGAAGAGTAAGTTGAAGCCTAACTATTATATTTAGGTTTTTAAACTAAAATGTAGGTGCCAGTATTGGCAATAATGCCACTAAGGTTGGACCAAAAATTTGTTCAAGAGTCTAGAAGCATTATTTTTCCTGAAAAGGGATCACTTGGGACAAAAAAATAACACTTCATGACTTAAATGTATTGGGTAACAATGAGAAATTACACAATTTTGATAGAAAATCTTGGATCAGAATTTGCTTAGACTGTACAGAAGGCAGCTGCTCTCCTCTCAGGAAGTGGCCCCAATTAACAGTTAAGGCATTTTTTATATCTCCAGTCAGCCACATACACCCCCCCCCCCCCCCCCCCCCCCCCCCCCCCTCTAATACAGATGTTGGCAGCAGCAGAATTGCATGCATGGAATATTCAAAACATTTTTTTTTTTTTTTTTTTTGTGGTTTTACACACCATACATCAAATAAGTACAGAATTCATGCTCTTTTCAGAGCTACATTTTGTTATATGGGATAAAACGGTCTCTGCAAGTCATCTAGAAGTCTTCAGTGAAATAAGTTATTAAAATGATAAAATTTCATGTAGATATTAGTGCTTGTAAATATCAATTTTATGCAGAATGTTTGACACAAGTAGGTAATAAAAATGGAAAAGATTTATGCCCTAGAACTCAAAACAGTTTTATCCACTATACCTTTTTATCTAGAAATTACTATAGTTTAAATGCGTCTATTAGCAAAGGCTGTAGGAAAGTATAGTTTGTCTTTATTTAGAAAATAGGGATTTTTTTTGCCCTGAGCTTTTGGCGCCTATTTGATTTCGGCCCCCCCTCAGTGTACATTGGTTATTGCCTGGACACCCTTATAAAAATGTTCTGGCTACTCCTCTGCATCATACATGTTAGATTAGACATCCATGGCTCCAGCCTTATCAAAATATTACACTTCGTTCTTAGCTGAAGGACATCGCCCTCATTCCATTTCAAAATCTTTGCCATGTACAGAATGAAAATTATAACTGTATATCCAGACAGAGGAAATGTCATTAGATTAACTATTGTGGAAAACATCAGTTCTGCCACACAACAGGCAGCCAATACCAAGGTGTAATAAACTCACACATCTTCAATGATAATTATCCTATCAGCTTGAAATTTGGATTTTCAAAGTATTTTACTGAGTGCCCTATAAAGGCTTAACTTGCTGCAGCGAGTTGACAAAGTGAACATTGGATGAAGTTATGGCTGTTGGCAGGAATAAAAAATAACTGCAGCCTCTAAGGTAGAGAACGCGGCAGTGGGGGGTAATATTTGGTTCTAGCAGTTTGAACATGTCTGCAATATTGTCTGCTGATTTGAAAAAAACCTCAATACAATGGAAGCCTGTTTCCGCCACAAGACGGTAAAAATAAAATGCCAATAGGTAGTCATAATTTTGACTTTCAAAGTCATAAATTCAACTTCAAAGTCATAATTATGACTTTGAAAGTCATGACTTTCTATTTGGCTTTTTTTTTTACTTTTATGTGGCGGAAACAGGCTTCCATACAATACTGGTTTTCAGCTTGAATATTAAGCAATTTATGAGGTTTAAATCTACAACTGGCCATTAAAAGGAACATAACGCAAAGTCCGTCTTTTATTATTATTTTATTTTTTTTATAAATTTGATCTACTGTATAACCACCTGTCATATTTTTATTGGTGTATTTTGCTCATTAAAATTGCTACTTTAGCTTTTTTTTTCTTTTCTTTTTTTTAAAATTTTAATTGTACAGTTGTCCATTTAAACGGGTGCCCTGTAGGCCTATAACAAAACTAAGTCGAAGATTAATGTAAACTTTTTATTTGAATAAAGTAGCACAGCTACTCTGGTTGATTCTGCTTAACTTCTGCATTTTTATTCCATCCTTAGGAGTTAATTAGTAACCTTGAAACTGAAGCTTATAGTAGAGGGTGGGCTTTTTCTCGAGGAGGACAGGTAATGGAAAAATATTTTAATTTAACATAAACTGCGTTTTTTAGTCAATTATGCTCTGTTAACTTCCCCTCTTTAAAAGCCCGCAAAATGCTAAAGCTAGCTAGCTATTCTGTTACTCTCCATTTCTAGACGGAAACGTCTTCATGTTGATGCAGGAAAAACAAAACGAGTTTTGTTTCACTTAACTATTTACTACTTTATATTAATCCCACCTTAAATTAACATGTTACTGTGAAATTTGTCATTTTATTTAGAAGCATTTAAATCTAGTATTGCTAGGGCTAAAAAAAAATGCTATAGCTACAATTGTAATGGGTTAGGTTAGCTAGAACTGGATAAATGGGATTTAGTTAACCTACCAACAAAAAATGTATTAAAATGGGGAAAATATTTTGAGCTGGAGTGCAACTAGTCACATCCCACAAATCTGCAATTTATTAAGAATTGTGAAGAGGATGACCATCCTTGAAAGGTAGTATAAAAAGTCCTAAAGGGGTAAATGCAAAAACATGAAAGAGAACTCAGTTTTTACCACAATGCAAAAAGTGTGAAAGACTTTGAACACTTTATTTACACTATTCAAACAATATAATCAATTATTTGTGTGAAACAAGTGTTGGTTAAAAATCATTTAAATGGGGAGCTTGTTATATTGTAATTGTCCTTCATCCCAAAAGGGAAACATTGTAGGGGCAGCATCATGCTGTGGTGAATGCATGTAATACAGGGTATTTCTGAAGAAGTCAAGTACAGTAGTAGCCATTCAAAATTTCCACATTTTCCTAGATGGGCCCTTGGCTGGTCCCCTAGAATTCCTTTTTAAATATCAATCTTTTTAGTAAAATATTCTTTCTGTTATAATATGTGGATTTTGAGATCTAAAGAGAAGCGTCATCTCCTGGTCAGACCCTGTAATTCAGTGAAAGGGTGGAGTTAGAGTAAAAAAAATACACACCCAGCAATGGCTGCTACTCTACCTTTTCCCCTCTTCTGCAAAGTTAAGCACTGGAATGTTTTTGTCCAGTACATAAAACCCAATAGATTACATTGATAGTTGCAGTTTTAGCATCACAAAATGTGAACAAGTTCATTTCTCACCAAAGGACCCCACCCCAACAGGAAACTGTAGAAATCAAAGATGGACTGGTTCCACTGCAACCAGTGCTTTAAGAAAAGCGGGTCGAAGTTTGCCGTCTCTAGCTGTGGCCACATCTGCTGCGAAGGTTGCATTAAATCAAGTGAGGCAGTTTTTTCCTGAGTTGTTTGGCTAATTGAAATCACTTTCTGATTGATGATGTTCGATGCCTCTTCTGTTCTGTTCTTTCTGCCCTCAGACCAGTGCTGCATATGCGGGGCAAGCTGCAGTTACCTGCCCATCACGGATGGGGTTTGTTCATTTGACTTGATCTTCGGTGCATGTTAGAAGTTGGACATCATGTCATCTCTTTTTACTTTTATTTCCTCAGATGAAGACACCGGAAAAAGTTTTTTTCATGGACCCTGTGAAACTCCTTCAGTCGACCATAGCAAAAATATCCCAGGTCTGTCTTATCTTTGTGGCTTCATCTGTTGATTAATGATGCTATTTTTTTTATTGTATCTTTGAAATGTTTTTCATGTGGCACAGGTTGCTGTTTTCCAGCAGAAGCAGATGGAGAGAGTCATATATCACTTTAAGAACAAATCCTCTGAGCTGGAGAGGCGTCTGCGGGAGTTTTCCGATCAGGGTCATAGGTGATTTTTTTGTTGTCTTGCAGTAGCTGTGCAAAAAATAGAGGAGGTTGAGATGGTGACTCTGTTTCTTCCCACTCCTCTTATCACAAGGCAACTTTCAGAGCTGAAAAAAGAAAATGCAGAGTTGAAGAAGCAGCTGTTGGAGCTGAGGAGAGAAACTGCCGACCTGAGAAAGCCACTTTCTCAAAGGAGGGCAAGTGAAGAAAAAAACAACACCTTCCTCTCCCATGTAGGATTTTGATAAATACTTTTGTCTTTATTTCTTTTGTGCCACAGATTTCTCCTGGACACTTTCAAACTAACGGGTAAACGTTTCTTTGCCTCAGTAGTTGATCACAAACTGTACAACATTAGACATCAGCTCTTTCTGTAATATGTTCTGCACCACAGAGCTCAGAGGGTTTCTCTGCCTGTTGCTGTCACCTCTCCAGGTACGCCCATGGATTCCCAGTGGGGTATTTTTGTTTTTTTCCCCCATAACCTTTTCAAAGTTGTTTTCAGTTTCAGTATAAATTGCTCCAATGGTTGGGTGTTTGTTTTAACAGTTACCCCTCGGTCAAGAACAACCAGGTAGGCCACTTACTTTACTGGGCACTATCCTTACAAAAAGGTCTGCATATTTTTTCATTCATTTTATGAAAGGGAACTTGTTTATTATTTAGATTTATTACACAGAAAAAATTATCTAACTTCATTTTTTTTCAAATTTCTCATGTAATGTATGTAAAATTAATTAGAAAATGTTGAAAGATTGTGCAAAATGTTGATATTGTAAACAAAACATTTGCAAAGGTTTCTCAAGCCTCACAGAGTTCTGTATCCAAGCTTATTTGTAGAAAGTTGAGTGGAAGGAAAAAGTGTGGTGTAAAGAGCATCAGCAACAGAGATATCTTTAGAGGTTTATGAGGAGGGACATCACTCCCCCCCCATAAATAATAATTAATGCACAAATTAGCTTTTTAAGATGTTGAAAGGACATTTGCCCATCTATCCTGCACATGTTCATCAAGTGACAGAAGGCCACCTTTTTCTGAAGGTGGAGGTTCAGGTCTGAATCACTACAACCAGATTCCATACACTGCAAAAAACTGAAATCTAAATAAGTTATTTTCACGTGCATTTTTTCTTGAATTGAGGAGACACTTTGCCAATGCAGCAAGACAATTTACATTTAAGATAAAAAAAAGCATTGCATTGTCTTATTTGAAGTGCATATTATCTAATTATCTTATTTTAGGAGTAAAAATATTAATTCCATTGGCAAATCATCTTATTTACCAACTGAAATTAAGACTAAATACACTTAACTTAAGAAATTGTATCTTATTCTAGATTGTTTTTGCAGTGTAAGCTATTATTAGCTGTACTTAGTCCTACACGTGGGCTACAAGCATCTTAACTGCACCTAACAAAGCTCCACGGAAATAAACAGACACAAAAAGCAACTGATACAACAACAAAACTAGAGTTTCTCCTCAAAAGGAAGCAATATCAAGTATTAGCTGTATAGAAATGAACATCTTGATATTTTTGTTTAAAATAGAATTTTCTGACACTGAATTTTATATTTTATATTAGGAGTAAGCCTTCTTAGTTACAAGAAATAAAGGCTTGAAATATTTCAACCTATAACTAAATCTATATGTTATATTCACTTTGAATTAAGTGGAAACCAAATATTGAATTTATTAAAAATATATTTAAATGTTTTGTGGTGTATCTGTGCTCTCTGTTTTAAACAGGCTCATATCAATTTATTAAAATATCACAGAAAAGTTAAAAAAATATATTTTAGTAATTCAAACCATTTTCCCTCAGGATCATTATCCTAACACGCTGCTAAAGAACACGCCTTTTACATTCTAGTGTGATTTTTGGAAAGCTGAGTGGAAGAAAAAAGTGTGTAAGAAAAATGTCCCCAAGCTAACCCCATTTCAGAGCTTCAACAGCCCCCACAGAAAGATGTGTCTGGTAGATGTTAACACTGTTATTAAAGTAACTCTAGCTTTCCTTACAGCTCAGTAGAGCAATACGTTTATATTATATTAATTTCCCTGCATTAATGCAAAAAATGCCCAGAGCAGCTATTCGGTGCATACACATAGACATCCAATGTCATGCAATATTAGATTAGATTAGATGAGCTTTATTGATCTCACAGCTGAGAAATTCACTGGTCACATATTGGCATAGTAATTAAAGAAGGTGCAAACAAGGAGGGAAAAGGTGCATTAAGAATAAACAATATATTTACAGTAGATCAAGGTATATACGGTATTTATTTCTTTTGTCTAAAAAAACTGAATTGTTTAGCTAGATGCCATTATCAATAAAACACTAAAGATTTTTGCTTTGAATTACTTTAAATAACTAATATTTTCTTCTCTTTGTAACACTTTAAAATGCATCTTGCCTCAGCCTTGTAGGGTCGGCAGAGTCTCAGCGGTGGAACAGAGATAGAGGGATCTCTCTCACTGTGTGTATTCAAAGGTTTAAACACACTTTTTTATTCTTTATTGAATTATATGCAGAAGCATTTGACTCTTTTCCTTCTATCAGACTCCTGGATCCATTGCCTCCTTGTCCAGCCACAGCCCGCTTCATGAATACAGTGAGTCCCACTGAAAATATTGATCAAAGATGACTCAATCAAATCTAATAATATCATCATCATCTATCTGTCTCTTTCTGTTAAGGGACACCGCGATCTTTGGGCACACCTACGAGGTAAGGAAAAACTTCTAGGGATCCTCTAAACTTAAAATTACAAGTGATTTCCACTTAGGCTCAATCCAAATACAGCAAATCAGTAAGGACACTTAAGGCAAAGCTGATTTGCATCATGTGGGCTGTCAGTAAAGGAAGTGGTAGGGAAAGAAAGCAGGATGTGTCCCATCAATTGTTCATTAAGCATAGGGACCTAATGACATGCCTGTCTGGTACTTAGGAGCTCTATGGATTCCCACAATCCTGTGTGTGTCAGGACGAATAGGTACACACTAATTCAGGGTTAAACAAAAATACATTGTCTTCACATGTACTGTGTATGAAATGCAAATCTACACAGGTTCACATATTATTAGTTCTTCACTTCATGTATGTGTCTTGCTTTTTGTAGTTCTTTTTGAGAGTGGGTTGTGGTCCCAATTTGACTCGTTTTGTGATTTTTATCACACAATGACATCTGTAAGAGTGAAGGCTTCCCAGGTTTGGCACAGCGGTCCGGACTTCTTGTACCCACAGTTGTGTTCTTCATGTTGACCCAATGAAAGGTAAAGGGGGGAGGAAAAAGCTAAGGCCTTTAATTTGCTGCATACAGATAGACCATAGCTTCCACCTCCTTTTTGTTCCCCTTCTGTGGGGTGAACAGTAAAAACAATATCCAGGATTGGAAAGAAACTCCTGACTGCTGCCTTACTAACATCATGTAACGGAAACACACAAGGATGAGTTTGTCAAAGCAAGGACTATAAACCTCATTCACATTGGGAGGTCCCCACTTGTCTAGTTTAAAAAAAAGAAGAGAGAAGGGGAATGGTGGAATGTTCTTTTTTTTTTGGAAGCATACATAGCGTAATTAATATAGTCTATTAACTTAAAGTAATATGCATGGTATGGTTGTTACACGTCAGGTACGCCGGTCATTGACCTTGACCAAGGCACCTTACATAGCCATCACTGCCCCTACATAGTTATGGACAAATTTCCAACTGGGATCCGCTTCATAGCATGGTAGGCCACTTCTTAGATTTTATTTATTTTGCTCAGGCTACTCCTAAGCCCACAGCCCGCCAAATGATGAAAGGGCAATATTATTGTCATTACTGTTAATATATGTTAGAACTTTTATACAATCAGTAATAAAATGTCACAAAGGATGGTAAGGTGGGGGTAACACTTTAGAAGGGGGATGCCACCCCCCCTCATCTGGAGTACTGTAGGTGCCTATGCTAATTAAACCACTGCATATCCAGACAGCACTTATCATGGCAAACACTGACTGTCTTTACTGATTGCCTTAATTCAGATGGACCCCTAGAACTTTTTCCACCATAAAAATTAATCCGTTCCTCTTTGTCATCCCCAGAACCCAGACCCCTGTTTTCCAGTTCCCATTTGCAACTGGAATCACACTCCCATCCCCCAGGCAGTGATTAATGGGAGCATCTTTGAAGAGCATCGACCATTGGTTGGGGATTTATTCATCTAAGCAACAATATAAGTTAAGCACAAATACATTAACCCTTGTAAAATTTAAAATTTTAATCGTTGGCATGAGTAAAACCCTCTGTAGAAACTTCGCTTTTGAGTTTTGGCCATTTAATTTCCTCGAAGCACATGTTAGAACCAGTTTAAAATAGAAATCATTTTATAGATTATTTTCAGAACAAAATTTACACACAACAATCTAAGCACATGAGTCTGTATTCATAACAAACACACACAAAGAAAAATATCTCTGTACACTTGATTATAATGCAAAAAACATTTACTTGTTTCCAGTGACACAATTGTGCAAACGAAATTTTCTCTTTTCAAACCGGAGCAGGGGGGAAACAAATGGAAGACCTTACATGTACAATCTTAGATCAGCAGCATTGCATTATCTTTTCATGAGCAACAGGAGGAAAAGCATTTGTGACACAGGGTTTGTCAAGTTCCTGGTTGTTTCAAACATTCGGACAAACGTTTCCCCAAAGAGCTAAAACTCTTTCAGCGAAGACAATTTCTAAAGATGTGCAGCTGTTGTATAGTTCTTCCACTCTGTGGAAAATTGGTAAAAATCTTATCTTTTGGATTTTTGGTTCATTTTTTCCTTCCAAAAACCTGCCTTATGTCCTTTAAATCAGACAAAATGTTAATCCTCAACATTATACCTTTTACCTATTAAGGAATCAAAGAACTATACTTATTAGATCAACGACTAGAACATGATCTCTGCTGTAACTTTTATTGTAGAGAGATGCTTTGGAATGCAAATGGTAGGAAAATTACCCAAAAGGTAAGTAAAGCATTTCAACAGAGTGACAAGACTAATAAGGAAATGTGTTTGGTTCTGCAGCAGGTAGTAAAAAAAATATAAGAGAGAGTAATTGGCAGAGACTGAAATATTATGACCTCATTAGCATAGGGGTAGCAGGTTGGAAAACCAAAGTGCTAGATGTTTTATTACAAGGAGCAAGTCCAGTGTGCTTTTCTTTAAAACATAATGGCCAGAAAGGAACGGTTACAATGATCAGTCAACAGGTTTGTCAGTGTAGTTTTTTTTTTCTCTGGATCTACAGCTATTTAATTGCTGAAGTTATAATGCTACAAATACATTAGAACAAAAAAAACAACAAAAAAACAAAACAAAAACACAATTGTAGTGATGTTTGAATGAAAAAGAGCTAAAAAAAACATATAGCAAACCAGTGTACAGGTTACTGCTCTATTTCCAGAAACTGAGCCAGTAGAAATATAATTCAGATCTAAATATATTAGGATAGACAGGAAACGCAATGCATCTATATATATAAAAAAAATACACAAACCTCACTTTGGGTTTGTTCTGGGAAGACTGGATCTGCCTCATTTAAAGCAACATAAACCACAATAAAATTCAAACCTGTTGTGTTAGAGATGTTTCATCATAAGGTCCTAGGACACAACTATTTCTTTGTCGGTCTCACCCACCTCCTGGGCCGCAAACCAGTCTCTTACTTGCTGGTAGCTCATTCTTGATTTGTTGCATAGTAGGTCAAGGTCTTTTTCGTTTAGTGTGCCTGCTGTGAGGTAATACGATACCAAGGGCTGGATATCAGGAGAATCTGTATTTGCTCTGTTGAGTTTTCGCTTGCGCCTGCCCCCACGAGTGGAGGATCTAGATCCATTCGACAAACCGCTGCTGCTTTGCTGAGCAGCGAGTTCTGCTAAGAACTGCTCACGGACCCCCTTCACCCAGCGTAGTTGGCCATTTTTGACCGCATAGCGCGTGTCGCCGAACCACTGAATAACATCTGCCCTGGGTAGACCTGTGAGCTTGACGAGTTCGGTGTATTCCTCACTAGAGGGCCACTGGCACTTCAGAAAGTGCTGCTTCAACACGTCCAGCTGCTCCTTCGTCTTCCTGGGACGTCCCGCAGGAGTGAGCGCAGGGGATGTAGACGTGGAAGCGCCAGAGAAGCATGTGGGTGTCTGCGAGGGACTGACCTTAGCTGAATGCAATGACTTCTTTGATGTGCGGTTTCTGTGTGAAAAGGTTTTATTAAGGGAGGAGGTGAGCGGGGGAGTGTGAGGCGGGGAGGGGCAGGGGGAAGATTTTAACTCTACAACATCTGGCTCAGTCTTGCTTGTCTTGGTCAACTGCAGCGGTTCTTCTTCGACTTGTTCCTCCTCTTTGAGAGCATCTTCATCTCCAGAAAGCTCTTCAACAACTTCATGCGTTTGTCTCTCATGGAGTTTTTCCCCAAACGCTTCTAAGCTGTTGGACAAAAAAGTCTGGAAGAAATGGGAATTTCTGATCCCGTTGTTCCTGTTTCCCTCGTGGCTTTTCACCCCGTTGACCTGACGAGATTTCGGATTAGTAAGAGAGAGAGGCTGAGTTTCTGGTTCATGTTTACCTCCGACAGAAGCTTGGTGGGAAAGGGTCTGGGCAGCTGCCAGGCTTCCGCGACCAACTCTCAACTGATAACGACTGTCACTGAACCATTTACGAATGTCATTGCGGCTCAGACCCGTTTCCTCCTGCAGGCGTTTCAGCTCCGGCTCGGCGGGCCAATTCTCCCTCAGAAAGCTTTTCCGCAGGGCAGCAAGCTGGGCTTTTGACTTTTTGTAGCGCCCGTGCCGATACTGCTGCCCGGAGGATTCTGAGGGTTCAGGGGAGACGTCAGCTGTTGTCGGCGGCGTGTGAGCTGGTGAGCGGTAGAAATAAGAATCCTGAGGCGGTGGGAGACTAGATGTGAAACAGGGGACTGTAGATCTATGAGAATCAGGGGACTCACATTTCAACTTTTTTGTTTCTGGTAGAAAACCAATAATATCACATTCCTCCTTATCGCTGTGCTTATCCTCAGTTACAAGTTCATCCAAATTTTTACTCTTATTTTTAGAGCTACCCTTGTTTGTTTCATCAGGGTATCCAGAAACCTCTGGCACAGCCAACTTCCTCCTGGTTTCCTCAATTTCTTCTGAAGACCAGCTAATGCCATATTTAATCCTCTGCACCATGAACCACACTTTTACTTTGTCCAGGGGCAACATACAAACCCGAGCCAGCGTGCTAACTTCTTTAGAGGAAGGGTAAGGAAATAAGTTAAAGGCATGGACAAGTTCTTCGATGGAGTCTAGTTCTCGAGTCTGATCCGACTGGGTCCATACCAGTTTGAGCCCCTCTGAGACCAGAGGCAGACACACGACAGAGTTATGGTTGGTGGTGAAACTGGCCACGCCGCTGGTATTGCTTTCCGCTGAGCTGGGAGAGCGCCGCAGTTTTTTGGAAGAGCGTCTTTTTTGGGCCTTTTCTTCACTCTCGATCTCTATTACGTCGACTTCAAAAGGCTCGTCTGGGTCCACAAGAGGTCTGTCTCTGCCATTGCGTTCGTTGTACGACGCCACACCAGCGTATGACGTCACGTCGGCGATTAAAATATGTTCCGCCATCTGGAAGAGAGAAAAAAAACAACCAAAAAAAACAGTGATAAAGTTAATATTTTGCTCCTTTCACAATCTGTCAGCGATAAGATCACAGGGCAAAGAAGGACAATCTGTTCGAGGGAATAAACTGTTTTCAAAACTTTCTGTTCTTCATTTACTCTCAAAGTCAATTCACGGACAACACTCCTCTCTCGTTCTCCTACTTTTTTTTTTTCAAGCTCTCAACAAAACCGTGTCCAGTCCCTCTCCCCTCCCCCAAAAGCGTGGTGAATGACTTTTGTTTTGCGTGAGCTAGAGGGGATCGGTCCTAAAGGGGTGGGAGCACAAGGAATGAAAGTCTACAAGGAATCCACCAGTGTCTGCTTTCTCACCCTGGCTGATCGGCCTTTGTTTCACTTCCAAGTTCTCAGTCCTGAGAGATGAGGCAGCCTCTTCGCAGGGAAAGATACAGCAACAGAAACCTGAAGAAGAAAGATTAGTCAGACACACGTCTACGGCCAGACAGGTCAAACGCATAAACAAGTAGGATTCAATAGTTAATATGAAGAAAAGAAAGATAAATTGTCATTAATCAACAGGTGTTACCTTTCTGCAGTTTTTAGTACAGCTTTTTACACATTAAAACCCCTTTAGAGTTAATTTACTATAAAAAGTTGTCAGGAAATACTTTCCTTAACTTTTTTTTTCCCACCAAAGAAGTGATTTTCTCAGAACAAATGAGGAATATTTAGTCAGAAAGGCTAAATGAGTCACTAAGAAGTAGCTGGAATTGGGCTCATTTGTTTTTTAAGGGAAGAAAACATAGGTCACATATCATGGTGTTAGTCACTGATGAGACATTTAAATCCCACAGGGAGAGAACACCCCCACCCCCCTTCCTCAGTTTCGGTACTTTCAACACACAGAGACTAGTTTATTGGTTCTTATGTTTTATGTGTTTCGATAAAAAGCTGTAAAAGTTGAAGTGTTTCAGAAACAATAGCGGTTCAGTATCTCTCCCCCTGCTTCTTTGTGGCGTACTAACTAAAACGCTTCATTGCTGCACAGGCGCACTTCGTCGCCAGACACGCTTCAGTGAAACATAAAAATAAACTTACCCAAATTGCCGAAATACCCCCAGAATCCTCCTCCGGAGGTTCCGCTCCGACCAAACTCGACTCTATGGACTGTTCCCGGTGGATATATGGCTGAAGTTAGAGGCACCAGGCGAGGAAACAATACCGTCCATCTATCTGGCTGACCCTTGGCTTATTTTTTTTTTTTAACCGACCGCTTCGACGGATTGCGGTCAGGATTCAAAGATCCGAGGCGGACAAGTTTCCCCTTTCGCCGTGGGAGTGGAATCGCTGCTTGATTCTCACCGAAGACGCGAATATGTCGAAGTTGGGAGGTTTAAAAGCTGGTGTTAGAGACGTCGTTTGTTCCTCCCCCTTCACTCGGTCGGTTCGTTTGCTGCTTTTGTTCTGAACTGCCAAGTGTTCCTCCCCCTGTCCGGCCAAAGCGAGGCGAGGCGGAGCTGAGGAAGCCCGGAAGGCCGACATGATGGCTGGGTGGGTGTGCCAGTCTGGCCGAGCTGGCTGTGGATTGGAGGAAGGCAGGATGGTAAATCCCTTAACCCTTTATAGGGCACTCAGTGAAATACTTTGAAAATCAACATTTCAAGCCAATAGTGGTATTGGAATCCAGGACACGACCTTATTAGTAGGGGCGGAGCTAGATGGGGGGCCAGGGGTGGCCATGACCACCCATAAGGCTGATTATACCTCCAAACTAGGTCCTCTGTGTAGGTGTCACAGTGAACTCAAAGACATCCCCGCCCCGACACTCTGCTGCACTTTTCCCAAATTGTAAATGACCGCAGACAGGACGCCGGCTTGTTTTGTTTTTATGACCGCAATTGCAGAAAACGACTCATGAAGATGGACCAGCTAGAAGAGCGAGGTGCACGAGAACGCTGGGACCCTTTTTCCACCTGGATCCCTTGCCCCCACTTCAGGGCTGGTTATACTCCCCACAGCAGTGTGTCGCAGTGAGCTTGACTCAAACATTTTTGATTTATGCTTAATTTTGAGCGTGGTCTGCGCTACGCTGTGAGTCTAGATACAGCCAAGGCAGTGAGGAAGTGGGGGCGAGTTTTGTCCGACAACGGAGGGACATGAGGGCGAAAAAGAGTGAGGATCCAGGTGGAAAAAGGGTCCCAATGTTCTGGCGCGCCTCGATCTTCTAGCTGGTCAAACTTCATAAGTTGTTTCCTCAATTTCAAAAAATAAGTAATGGAGTAAAGTATAGATACCTAAAAAGTGTACTTAAGTACAGTTATGACGTATTTGTACACCTCTGGAATCCAGGACAAGACCTTATTACCTTTGTAACATTCAACAAATATGGATATTTTGATGGCAAAAATTAATGTAAATAATGAATGTCAATGTAATAACAAGAAAGACCAACTTGCCCGAATATATTAAGAAAAATAACAAAAGTGTTTCTATAAAAAATTCATGAGAAACACTCTGAGAGTAAAAAAACATTTTTTTTTCTTTTGGTACAACATAACCTTAGAGGCATTAATGCTGATACTGGCACTTACATTTTTTAGTTTATAAACCTACATATAATTGTTATGAACTTTTTAACATTACTTTTTAACTTTTCATTGAGCTTTTTACCTTTTTCTATTGACTTGTTAACTATTTTTTTCCAACTTCATTTACAGTAGGTGATATATTATTCAAGGGCTCATCTAATTGGTCAAATGCCAAAATAAGATGTACAGCCATGTAGCTGGATCTTTGCTGAATGGCTGGATATAGATCTTGTGCTTCTAGACCTAACCGAGGGACGGGTGGAATGCAATTGATCAAAAACACTAACTTGCCCTATAAAGGGTTAAAGAGATCCAGTGCCAACTGCTCTGCTGGTGGCGTCAGAAAGCTGAAACAGTCCAAGTCTAAAGAGTAACTGCAGTTGGACCAAAAAAAGTATTTAGTCAACCACTGATTGCACAAGTTCTTCTAGTTAGGAAATTAATTTATTTTATTATTTTTGTTTTATTCCTTTAAAACTTAATGTTGTTTTTATACAATTTTGTATGTAACCTGATATGTACAGCACTTTGTGGCTGCTGTGATAGATTAAAAGGGCTTTATAAATAAAGTTGAGTTGAGTAGGAAGATGAGAGAGGCCTGTGATTTTCACCATAAGTACACCTCAAATATAAGAGACAAAATTAGAAAAAAGCAGGTGGTTGTGCATAATCAATTCAATTCACTTTATTTCAATAGCACCAATTCACAACACGTCTTCTCAAGGCACTTCACTAGATCATCCAGTCAAACTGATTCAAAGTTTTCTATCTAAGGAAAACCAGTTGATTGTATCGACTCAAATGCAATCCCTCACACTAAGCATGCTTGTAGCGACAATGGAGAGGAAAAACTGCAACAAAAAAGCAAATGTAAAAGGCGGCCCCGTCCAGGAAACACACAACCAGCCAGACGAGCTCTGAGCCAGCTCCCTTGTCATAGGATGAAGAGAGCACATCCAGCCAGTCACAGTTAGAGAAACAGGACTACACTGGAAAAACAGCCGATCTCCAACATCTATAAACAAAGGTGTTGAGGGCATCAGCACAGCTGAGATTTCTCTCCAGGATGGTGTCCACACCCAACACGAACCGATGAGGTGAAGCTACTATGAGAACATAAAATAAAAATAAATCAACAGTGGGGGCAACTGGAAGGAAATGGAACATATACAACACTTTAAAAAATACCCTCCATCAGGGGCCCCATGCAAGATCTCATCCAATGGGGTCAAAATGATTATAAGAACGATGAGCAAAATTCCCAGGTATAAGCAGAGGGACCTGATGAAGGACCTGCCTTCCCCATCTTAACCGGTGCAGGTCAACTTGTTTTGTTTGGAGGAGGAAGACTGCTGACTTGCATCCCAGGAACCCCATACTTACTGTAAAGCATGGGCTTGTAAACATGAGGTTGACATCCGCATGCAGTGGAGTGCTTTTTGTTCAGTCCTTTACTGCCACTCGGGCAGTGGAGGACTGACTTTATGAAAAGCATCCTGAGTTCCTGGATTTGCCAAGCCAGTCTCCAGACCTCCAACCCATAGAAAACTTACAGAGGGATTTGAAAGTCAGTGTTGCCTAGCGACCGCCCCAAAGCATCACTGCTCTAGTTCTTTTAAGTCAAAGTTTAAAACCCATTTGTTTAGATCTGCCCTTGGCTGTCAATGTTTTAACTGTTAACTGAGGTATAAGTTTAAGTTTGTGGTCCAAATGTTTTATTTCCTTTACCACCTGCTTTTAGCTTTATTTTCTCTTATTTTGCTTTTATTGTACTGTTTCATTCCTGTAAAGCACTTTGAATTGTTTTTGGATTAAATTTTGCTTTAGAAAATTACTTGCCCTGTCTTGCCTTGCCTAGAGGAGATTTGCTTGGACGATCGGTCAAAACACCAGCAAGTGTGTCCAGACCTGAGCTGTATTTCACAAAACCAAGATAACCTGCTCTTGACCAGGCTGACTGCCAGGCTTACTCAAACCTGCTGTCTTATCTGCTCCGCCAGAGGTGACATAGATTTGACACTAATGAATATGTCAGTAATAACAATACCTTTACTGCGTGTTGTGATATTTTTTATATCACCCTACATAAAATAAACACTATACTGCTTTTATATAGTCAAGCGCTTTAATTGTTACACAAGTTAATATGGTAGCCTATACACTGTAAAAAAATAAATCTGAGTAAGTTGTTTTTTTTTCAGAAATTAAGTGATCATTTTCTTATATTGAGCATTTAAGTGCGATACTTTGCAAATGGAATAAAACAATTTACATTTTAAATAAGAAACAAAATGCTAAGTGCATAAAATAAAATTTTCTTATTTTAAGGGTAAAAATTTTCATTCCAGGAAACGTTCATGTCCCAAGTCTGAATTGTATCATTTCAATTCCATTCTAGACTTTTTTTGACAATATTACGTCGAATATGAAATAATATAAGTCCGTTTTTTTTAATAATCTGTATTTATTTAAAGTAATACATGATGAAACCTGTGCAATTAAACATTTGGTATTTGTTATCTCACTGTAGCAAAAGAACTGTTCTTTATCCAACTTCAAATGTCAGACTAAACTGAAAATTGTTTCATCTCCATCCGTCATTCTCTTCTCACATGCAAAATTTTGCATTTTGTTGATTGATTTAAGTTTATGTACTTGGAAAAAAATTAGTAATAATAATTATTGAACTTTATTGATCTCACATTGGAGAAATTTACCTCTGTATTTAACCCATCCACTTGGGGAGCAGTGGGCTGCCATTGTGGGGCGCCCCGGGGAGCAATCAAGGGTTAAAAGGGTCTTGCTCAGACACCCAGAGTGGCAGTCTGTGGGAGTGGGTTTCAAACTCACGTCAGGATTCCAAGCTCTATGCCCTAACCACTAGGACACTACTCCCTATTAATCTTATGAAGCAAAAATGTACTCTTGTGTGCACCTTTTTGTTCAAAATCTTGTTGATTGGCTGTGCTGCAGCTCACACACACAGACTGAGTGAAGATGAGTGAAATGAATAAATGGTGCACACCTTTTGAATAACAGGTATTTAAGACTAGATTTGTGGTAAAAAGAAAGGAACAATTTTCAAGTATCGGGTTCAAAATTTAAGTCCAGGGTTGTAAGCATAAAAGTCCAAGTTAAAAGTCTCCATAAACATTTTTGCAAGTCAAGATTAAATTCATTGAACTATTCACTCATCTTACTTGAGTCCAAGTCATGTGAACCAAGTTCCCACCTCTGTTATTACTAAAAGCCACAAACTGGGTATCACAAGTCTTCCAAAGGAACTAGTGCCATCTCTGACACATTTTAATAGTCATTAAGCAGTTCCTTTCTCATTCTATATGTTATATATTCAACTGCTTTATTTAGCAGCTATTACTTGGTGGTGCTAACGAGACTTGTTGAACTCTGTGTATTTTTGCAAAAATGATCAAAAGCAAGAGATAAACAATCTTTTATTCATTTGCAATACAGTTGAAAAATATAACAGGTAGAAAACAGGCAGAAATGTCAAAATGCTGTCAACTTGTTTGTTAACATGGACTTGTTTTTATGATGTAAAGGCAATGAGATGGCACCGCTGGCTGATGTGTATGAAAATACAGGCAGGAAAACAACACCTCATCCAATGGGAACCACTGTTTGCATATGGAAATATTAAAAATAAACTAAAATGGTATATTAAATTTAAAATCATACTTATTTTCAGCTTCTGGTTGGGTTATAAAGGTTGGCTATGAAATGCAGAGCTAGAAATGGCGGATTTTTTCCTGCTACAAAAGGCTCACTAAGTATGGCTCATAAAACTTCATAACTGACATTCAGGAACTTTAGTTCCTGCTTTAATTTATTACAAATTTAATAGAATAAATGCAAAAGTTAGTGCAAAATTAGTTTTCAATTATTTTTTTTTCTTAAGCTGCACAGCTTCATAGAAAATATCACACTGATGTTACAACACACACTGAGGGGTTAGTTTTGGCTGATATTAGTGTACATGTTAAAACATTCTTCATGTGGACCTTCTTTATTGCGTCTCCCCTTCTGTATGATAATCTAAAAGTCCCATCTTCATAAAACAGTCAAGAGCTTATTCATTTAGTTAATTAGCAATGGTTAGGATAGTATAACTGGTTTATAGAATAGTGGTTTGGGGATTGATGGAGGGGAACTTTTAGAAGCGACCGTTAGCCAGCGTGAGCACAAAGCGAGGCAGGTGAAGAAATGACGGGACGACTGCTGAGAGCCAGGAGAGGTACGGGACCTGGCTCAGGAGGAATTTAAGGGAAGTGAAATCCAGTACATCCCGCCCTGGAAAAAAAAAAAAAAAATCATATTTAATGGTAAGAGCTTACTTCATTAGAATACATTTTTGAAGGTAGAATCTGATTCTGTACCCTGCTGCAGTCTGGTTGTAAAGCATCTAAATGTAAAAGACACTTTACTCTGT
>NW_015150645.1:734695-752842 GCF_000732505.1 Cyprinodon variegatus
TAATCCTGTTGATTTTTTTCCCCACCTTTCTTCCTTTGTGGCTTGCTTTTTTTGCTTTGGAGAAAACTCAAATGTAAAAATAAAAGTTTTACCTTAATTTCTCATATTTCACTCTTAAAGGCATAGTAGAGGATGTTCTTTTTCCGGGTAGATCATCGAAATAAGTGGTCCTCCTAATTGTCAATCATTCTGGTGATATGTTTACGTAAGGCCATCCTCCCCATTTTCACTTACCCATGGTGAGTCTGACATAGTGGAAAAATTGCAAATGTTCTTTTGGAAAGTGAGCTTGTATGAGCGATGCAAGCAGCAACTCTTAAACAGAGCGTGCATGAGGAGAAATGGGCTCGTGCATGATCTCGCACGTGTTTAATAAGCGTTCTTTCTCGGGTGCAAATACAGGGTTGTGCATGTGCATTTTATTTTTTTTTAAGAGAAGAGGGCAGGTCTTTTCCAAATTTTGTGAAACTCTCCACTATACCTTTAAAAGTGTATGCTTTTCAGAATAATTGTGCACAATATATGTTAAGTTGAAAGGTGGACATTTTTATCACATGTCTTGATTTTGTTTTCAAGACTGTTGATAGAAAAAACACATTCCAAATGTTGAATGCAACATTAAGGCATAACATTGGTGAGATAATAACTAATTTCATTGTTTACCATTAGCAAGGCTGACAATGCACTTTCCGCTTAGTTCTGTGGTTTCCCCGTTGGAAAATACGTCCTTAAACTAAGGGAAAAAAAAAAAAAACAAAGCCAAAAATTAGGATTCAGCTGGTTGCTTTTAAAAACAGATTTGCTGTTTAACAGTAGCCGACCTTGGAGTCCAAACCCTGTGTTGCATCCTTCTGGATTACCAACTGTGACACAAGCTCTGTTTGTACCGGTCCCGGCCACAGGCTGATGGAAGTCACTCCCCGGCTCTTCAGCTCAACCGCCATGTCGGCTGCCAGCCTGTCACACTGGAAACACAAAAAAGAAAACAAAGCGGGATTCTTTTTATTGACTTTGACAGGACTTTTAGCAAGTGTTGATAATGAAATCAAACTGGATGGGAAAGTAAATCATTGGAAGAACTCACAGCTGCTTTACCAACCCCGTATGGCACATTGAAGAAGTAGCGCAGCCCACCCATAGAGGAAATGGTCACTATTAAACCCCGACCTTGAGCCACCATTAAGCGGGACCCATAAACGGAGAAAAAGTAGTGCCCCCTAAAAAAACAACAACAAAACAGAACAATAATATGTCGGTATAGCTGGCAATTAAATTTTTATTTCAAACTTTAATTCACTAAATAGGTGAACTAAAACTTAATATAAAACAACTTCAACTGATCGTAAGGGAAATAATAAGGCATTGAAAGGAAATTGTGATTTAGATAGTTGAAAGGCTAACAGTACCTCAGGCCTGTGTTGTTGATAGAATCCCAGATAGATGGATCCGTTTCCCAGAACTTCTTCCCCATGTTATCAAAGATATCCTGCAATTACAATTTTAATGAGGCAAAACATCCTGCATGAATCCCTGCTTCCTCTCTTTCCTTATAATTAAGGAAACACAAATTAGTCTTACTTCAAAAATCAATAATGCACCTAAAGCAGTCTCTATTTGTTTTTATAATGCAAACCTTAACTCCAGCATAGGCATTGTTCACCAAGATGTCCAGTCTGCCATCCTGCTCTTGTTGGATCCTTTCAAAAAGGGCCTTAATGTCTTCATCCTTGGTGGAATCACAGATCACTGGAATACACTTTCCACCTCTCTCAGTCACCTACATTGTAAAAAAGGAAAAAGGAAAACAAAAAAAACAAAGAATGGTCAAGTGTTTTGCAAAACACTTTTGGAAGAATACCTTTTGAATTCACTTGAAAAAAAAAAAAAAACGGTTTAAGTTTTACCTCTGCAGCAGTTTGTTTCAGGGTCTTCTCTTGCCGTCCTGTGATGTAAATGGTAGCTCCGGCCTCTGAAAGCTGGAGCGCTATTCCCCTGCCGATTCCCCTGGAGGCACCAGTGACCACACACACCCAGCCAGAGAGGGACATCTTGACCTGTGGAGGGGGTGGATCGTCATACGTTCTAAACATTTTCTGAAAAGAACCAACTCAGTGCATAAGAACGGTAAAAGGAACTTGACTCTAATACCGGTATTTAGGAATATTGTTTAGTCAAAAGTATTGAAAAAAAAACAAACAACATTTATTCTTGGACATTTTTTACTTAATTTAGGGATGTGGATTAATCTTATTTATACTGAGCTATCAAAATGTCAAACTTCAAACATGAAGCCTGATGCATTCCAACTCAAAGCCAACCTCAAAATCCAATATGGCTGCCACTCGTACCTGCTGCTGTATTAAACAAGTTTTTTTTTTTTTTTTTAGACCAACCCTTTTATACATTCATTCAAATCAGCTAAAGTACTGTAAAGCCTGTGTTATAATCAAAGTGATGCTTAACTGTTAAGCTACGAACAACATGATCTAACAGTAGTTAGCCAGATTGCTAAGCAATACAATCAGTATTTTAAACAGGCATCTGAAACAAATTAAATTGGAATATGGTGATATAAAACATCCTAAAGATCTTTAAATTACCAATAAAAAATAAAGCTCACATGTAAAATGAGCATATGAATTAGGGAAGGGAAGAAATGATTTGCTATTGACTCAAAATTAACGAAGCCCTTCCAAATATTTTCAGGCTGCAACGATACCACCGTTAGATTGCAACTGATGTTATAACAAGATCCAAGTTCTGACCTCAGAAGTAATGTGGAGTAAGGATAAATACAGGTGCATCTACATGAACTAAAATGACTTTATTTATTTTAGGTCACAAACTGAACAACTAGTACATACATTTCACCTTACTGAAAAGATGTACTGTACAGAGTTTGAACTTAATAGCATATATTAAGGCATAAATGTGTTGAGCATGGAGGCGATCAGCTTCTGGCTCTGATGAGGTGATCAGGAAGCTCAGGTTGATTTGATAGCAGCCTTAAGCTTTTCTGCATCATTGGCTCTGAGGTTTTTGGACAACACCTTGGCAACTTGTCCGACCCTGAAGAGCCAAACAGGGCATATTATGTTATGAAATAAAGGCAAAAAGAGGAGTGGCGGCCTAGTGGTTAGGGCATTGCGCTAGGAATGCAGAGGTTCTGAGTTCAAGCCCCACACCCACAGACTGCCACCCTGAGTCCCTGAGCAAAGACCCTTAACCCGACACTGCTCCCCAGGATGGTGGTCCACTATTCCCTTGCATTTAACCCATCAATTGGGGATGAATGGGTTAAATGCAGAGAGTTAATTTCGTTGCTCTGTACTTGTGACAGTGTAATGACAATGAAAGCTAGAAACATATATATATATATATATATGACAGTGTAATGACAATGAAAGCTAGAAACATATATATATCCTATAAAAGTGCACCAAAAATGCTAGATAAATGGCATCAAAGTATTAATATTACAAAAATGTGTTATTTGTAAATTATGATTAAAGAAAAAGGTTTATTTATACAGCTGCAAACAGACTTTTGAAAATGCATCTATGGGTTTAGGTCAGGTCAGCTTGCTAGCCAATCAAAACCCAGGCAGCTTTTGTCTCTTTCCAGACTTTAACTTTAGCTTTACGTTAAATTCCAACTAACATGTAAGTTTACTCTAATCTGAAAAGAGGACTTTGGACAACAGCTCCTTACATTTTCCCCTTAAAGCAGATAAGAAACTTTTTTCTTCCACTCAACTTTTTACGAATATGCTTCACGAAAACACAGCCTGTTTTCAATGATCTTTTATGAACCTTAAGGATTTTTTTCTAAATAACTTAATGTGGTTGTTTGGGAGACAAGATTCATTATATGACAATTCTATCTCATACATCTCTTTTTTGTTTTGTTTTTTGTAATTATGTGTTATGGTTCTGATGTTCCGAGGCTTCATTTGGGTTTTCAATAACCATTACAGGAAATAAGCCAAAGAAAATATCTTAAAAGTGTCTGTGTGATGAATACATACACATTCAATCCCTAAAACAGATTCAATTTCAATAATATTCAAATTTATTCTGACATGCCTGTAGTTCCACCCACACATAGCTCACTGGCATCCTCAAAATATTCAGCACTGAAACAATCTGTAATTGTTTTTAATCAAAAACAACTTTTTTTTAACTGTTCATGCTTTAGGCCCTATATATTTAACTTAATTATATATATTTTCTTCTCAGTAAAACTAAAGAGTATCTTTTGAGGACCACTGCAATAAACTGCAAGGTAAATAAGATTAGATAAAGGTCCCTAAGAATCAGATAGGAATGAAGAGAGATGGAAATAGTTGCATAACTCTCTGCTATGTTGTAGCTGGCTGACCAGAGTTCAGTGGAAATCTGCAGGCAGTATTCTGTCTTACAAAACTACTTTAGCTCTAGTCACCATTAGTCAGCAATAGTTAACAATGCATGAAGCAAACCCGCCTATATCATAATAATAAGAAAGTCTGTAAACAAAATAAACATAGTATTTAAGAAAATTAGCAGTACTTCGTGTTTTATGTCTCTGGTTTTACTGTTTTCTCTTTCTTTGTGACAATAACTCCACTAAGTTATTTTTCTGCAGGAAATTATTAGTTATTAACAGTATTTATATATGAAAAAACGCATAAACCACACCAGTTGTAGACAGACGCTGAGGGGACCTCACTTTGCAGCGCATTGATATATATATACAAAATGTAGTTAGATTTTAAAGAGTTTCAAATAGTTAAATAATACATATATAATCATGTCATGTGTTAAGCCTCTGTTACTCTAAAATTCATTAAACTGTTGAAACAAAATAGCCGGCATGAAAACAAAGGCTTACCTTGTAGGAGAGAGGGACGGATCAGGTTTGTCTGCTGGCTGTTTACACTAACTGGATTTCTAAGGAAGAACGAGAGAAACTGGAAGCGTTGATTCACGGTAGACTGGACGCCAACGCTAGTTAATGACGTCACATGTTTGGCAGTCAAACGGTGCGCTGTTATCAAACGCACAACTGCTGTAAATAAATATCGCGAGAAACAAAGTTGAATAACTAGTCCGCAAATTGGATTATCGCGAGACTTCACATTCATAAGGTATGCACACGAACTGTATTACGATAGCTTGATTTTTTCATGTTTTACAGCTATATATTATGAATAAAAATAGTCTAGGAGACCGTTTGACAAAAACTTTAATTTTATTATCAACACAACAGCTGATGCAACTAAAATATATCAAACATTTACTGCTTTGAATGATAGCAGAGGATAAAAATACGATTACACCAGAATTACACCAGAAGATGGCGCTGTTTTCCGTGAAACAAGTAAACAAACTTCTATTCATGTACACGCCTTAACAAAACCCCTGCAAAAAGAAGTTAAAATGGAGCAGTATTGTACTGATATTTGTCAATAAAATATAAAAACTGCACTTCTGGCAATATAGTCTTTTTGAAATACTGTTAAACCTTGTATCGCATTCTGGAAATGATGCCCACGTGTCCGACTGCCAAAGGATATTTTATTTGGATCCAATGTTTAACGAGATCCACATGATAAGGCCAGACCTAACTAAACTTAACTAAAATGTGATTTGACATGTGCAGCACCGTTTTTGAGAATTTACCTTTTCCCCCTAATCTTAAAATATACATTAGAGTTGCAAATACTGCCTCGTGACCATGGACACAGCATAGCAAACAATTTCGAGCCATTCTTCATTCCTTGTGTATTTCTAGAAAACAAAGACAAAGCCTGATCTCAGGATGGTCTAGATGACTCCATACAAGCTTCAGCAGTACAAAAAGACCTGCTGATTTTAATGCTACAAAAGATGTACTTGAAAAGCAGTATTAATGTTTTTTTTATGATAATGTGACACTGTTTTTAATGCTTGTTGTTTGTGGGTAACATCTATCCAGTACAGTTGCTGAAATATTCAGAGAACCTGCACTCTTCCATTAACGTCATGTGGTGCTGCTGGGTATGGCTTTAGTAAACTGATTCTAGAAACCCTCAAATGTCACTGCAAAACATCAGATAAGTAATTATCCTGAAGACTTTTTGAATTTTAAGAAAATGTGTGGTTTATAAAAAAGAGAAGTGAACTAGAATTTGAATGTGGCCCATGACTTGAAAAGTACTTGCTTGACACAGACTAGATAAACTAATCTAGGTTAAAGCATTCGATCCAACTCATAATTATTTTTAAGAAATATATTTTAGTTGGGGCATGCTTAAATCCCAAAAATGCATGTTATAGTCACTCAGATACAGCAGAGAACATGAAAACTCCACACAAAAATGTTCCAGCCAGGATTTACAGGATTTAAATGAAGAACCATCTCCCTGTGAGGCGAAAGTGCTAACCACCACACAGCCATGCTGAACCAGAGTTTGTATGATTGTAAAATCCAAATTACTTCTTTTTTATGTTTGGGTTGGGAAGAGTTTTTAACTATTTGATAATCTGCGTATACACACATGCCATTTGTGAAGATATTTAGCTAACCTTTCTGAGGGTGCTTGCCACACTGTGTCAATGTAATACAGCTTTAAACTACAGTAACTCAAGAAAGGCTGCCTGTATTCTTTTATTGCCCATTAGTTCTTTTATTTTTCAAAAATAGCATATAAACACTGAAAGGATTCCTTTTTTCAAATAAAATCTTTGCATTTCCATCCATCTTCTGACACGCTTAATCCCAAGTAGGGACGCGAGGGGTGCTGGTGCCTATCTCCAGCTGTCTACGGGCGAGAGGCGGGGTACACCCGGGACAGGTCTCCAGTCCATCGCAGGGCAACACAGAGACAAACAACCATTCCACACACTCACACCTAAGGAGAATTTTTAGAGAAGCCAATTAACCTAACACTCATGTTTTTGGACTGTGGGAGGAAGCCAGAGTACCCCGAGAAAACCCATGCATGCTGAGGGAGAACATACAAACTCCATGCAAAAAGACCTCATGCCTGGAATCGAACCCAGAACCTTCTTGCTGCAAGGCAGCAGTGCCGATCTCACTGCACCACCCAAATACTAATCTCATCCAAAATTATTTTGACATTCTATTTTTGTGATCTTACTCCTCCTCTCCCATTATACCAGTACGGGTCTTGTGAGAGGCAAGAAGCATCTCCAACTGTCCTTGCATGATCATTAGCAGAATCATCACTGTTACTTATTTACCAGTCAAGACAAAATACTTATTCAGTTTGTTTTGAACATACTCTATGGGCCAGATTTATCAAGCTCCAATTTTGAGTGCATTTGCGCTCCCAAACTGGAATTTTGCGCAAGGGGCTGAACCATGGTTTGCGGGTGATTTAACAAGAGTGAATGCTGGATTAACAAAATGTTTTGATGATCGTTTCCTCGTTCATTCCAAAAATATTCACACGGAGTGAAAAAATGCGTTCTCTGCGTCTCCTTGCTTCATTTCGATGTCTCCTTCTTGCGACAATAACCGCTGTCATGTGTGCAATTACGCATANGCTTGCTAGCCAATCAAAACCCAGGCAGCTTTTGTCTCTTTCCAGACTTTAACTTTAGCTTTACGTTAAATTCCAACTAACATGTAAGTTTACTCTAATCTGAAAAGAGGACTTTGGACAACAGCTCCTTACATTTTCCCCTTAAAGCAGATAAGAAACTTTTTTCTTCCACTCAACTTTTTACGAATATGCTTCACGAAAACACAGCCTGTTTTCAATGATCTTTTATGAACCTTAAGGATTTTTTTCTAAATAACTTAATGTGGTTGTTTGGGAGACAAGATTCATTATATGACAATTCTATCTCATACATCTCTTTTTTGTTTTGTTTTTTGTAATTATGTGTTATGGTTCTGATGTTCCGAGGCTTCATTTGGGTTTTCAATAACCATTACAGGAAATAAGCCAAAGAAAATATCTTAAAAGTGTCTGTGTGATGAATACATACACATTCAATCCCTAAAACAGATTCAATTTCAATAATATTCAAATTTATTCTGACATGCCTGTAGTTCCACCCACACATAGCTCACTGGCATCCTCAAAATATTCAGCACTGAAACAATCTGTAATTGTTTTTAATCAAAAACAACTTTTTTTTAACTGTTCATGCTTTAGGCCCTATATATTTAACTTAATTATATATATTTTCTTCTCAGTAAAACTAAAGAGTATCTTTTGAGGACCACTGCAATAAACTGCAAGGTAAATAAGATTAGATAAAGGTCCCTAAGAATCAGATAGGAATGAAGAGAGATGGAAATAGTTGCATAACTCTCTGCTATGTTGTAGCTGGCTGACCAGAGTTCAGTGGAAATCTGCAGGCAGTATTCTGTCTTACAAAACTACTTTAGCTCTAGTCACCATTAGTCAGCAATAGTTAACAATGCATGAAGCAAACCCGCCTATATCATAATAATAAGAAAGTCTGTAAACAAAATAAACATAGTATTTAAGAAAATTAGCAGTACTTCGTGTTTTATGTCTCTGGTTTTACTGTTTTCTCTTTCTTTGTGACAATAACTCCACTAAGTTATTTTTCTGCAGGAAATTATTAGTTATTAACAGTATTTATATATGAAAAAACGCATAAACCACACCAGTTGTAGACAGACGCTGAGGGGACCTCACTTTGCAGCGCATTGATATATATATACAAAATGTAGTTAGATTTTAAAGAGTTTCAAATAGTTAAATAATACATATATAATCATGTCATGTGTTTAGCCTCTGTTACTCTAAAATTCATTAAACTGTTGAAACAAAATAGCCGGCATGAAAACAAAGGCTTACCTTGTAGGAGAGAGGGACGGATCAGGTTTGTCTGCTGGCTGTTTACACTAACTGGATTTCTAAGGAAGAACGAGAGAAACTGGAAGCGTTGATTCACGGTAGACTGGACGCCAACGCTAGTTAATGACGTCACATGTTTGGCAGTCAAACGGTGCGCTGTTATCAAACGCACAACTGCTGTAAATAAATATCGCGAGAAACAAAGTTGAATAACTAGTCCGCAAATTGGATTATCGCGAGACTTCACATTCATAAGGTATGCACACGAACTGTATTACGATAGCTTGATTTTTTCATGTTTTACAGCTATATATTATGAATAAAAATAGTCTAGGAGACCGTTTGACAAAAACTTTAATTTTATTATCAACACAACAGCTGATGCAACTAAAATATATCAAACATTTACTGCTTTGAATGATAGCAGAGGATAAAAATACGATTACACCAGAATTACACCAGAAGATGGCGCGGTTTTCCGTGAAACAAGTAAACAAACTTCTATTCATGTACACGCCTTAACAAAACCCCTGCAAAAAGAAGTTAAAATGGAGCAGTATTGTACTGATATTTGTCAATAAAATATAAAAACTGCACTTCTGGCAATATAGTCTTTTTGAAATACTGTTAAACCTTGTATCGCATTCTGGAAATGATGCCCACGTGTCCGACTGCCAAAGGATATTTTATTTGGATCCAATGTTTAACGAGATCCACATGATAAGGCCAGACCTAACTAAACTTAACTAAAATGTGATTTGACATGTGCAGCACCGTTTTTGAGAATTTACCTTTTCCCCCTAATCTTAAAATATACATTAGAGTTGCAAATACTGCCTCGTGACCATGGACACAGCATAGCAAACAATTTCGAGCCATTCTTCATTCCTTGTGTATTTCTAGAAAACACAGACAAAGCCTGATCTCAGGATGGTCTAGATGACTCCATACAAGCTTCAGCAGTACAAAAAGACCTGCTGATTTTAATGCTACAAAAGATGTACTTGAAAAGCAGTATTAATGTTTTTTTTATGATAATGTGACACTGTTTTTAATGCTTGTTGTTTGTGGGTAACATCTATCCAGTACAGTTGCTGAAATATTCAGAGAACCTGCACTCTTCCATTAACGTCATGTGGTGCTGCTGGGTATGGCTTTAGTAAACTGATTCTAGAAACCCTCAAATGTCACTGCAAAACATCAGATAAGTAATTATCCTGAAGACTTTTTGAATTTTAAGAAAATGTGTGGTTTATAAAAAAGAGAAGTGAACTAGAATTTGAATGTGGCCCATGACTTGAAAAGTACTTGCTTGACACAGACTAGATAAACTAATCTAGGTTAAAGCATTCGATCCAACTCATAATTATTTTTAAGAAATATATTTTAGTTGGGGCATGCTTAAATCCCAAAAATGCATGTTATAGTCACTCAGATACAGCAGAGAACATGAAAACTCCACACAAAAATGTTCCAGCCAGGATTTACAGGATTTAAATGAAGAACCATCTCCCTGTGAGGCGAAAGTGCTAACCACCACACAGCCATGCTGAACCAGAGTTTGTATGATTGCAAAATCCAAATTACTTCTTTTTTATGTTTGGGTTTTCAAAAAAGCATTTAAATACCAAATTTATTCCTTTTTTCAAATAAAACCTTTGTATTTCCACCCAGATACTAATCTCATCCAATGTTATTTTGACATTCTATTCTTGTGCTCTTACTCCTCATCTCCTACTATTCCAGTACGGGTCTTGTGAGAAGCAAGAAGCATCTCCAGCTGTCCTTGCATGATCATTTGCAGAATCATCTCTGTTACTTATTTACCAGTCAAGACAAGATACTTGTCAGTTTGTTATGATCATATTGTATGTCTTGGAACAAACACAGTAAAGGTGCATTCAACCCTAATGGAAATTCCACCCCCCAGGATTAACAATTTACATGTTATCCCTAGAGGGTCGTAGAGGGCAGCTCAGGAGCCCTGCAATGTGGAGCGAGGCAATAGTGACATTTCTAGCTAGACGAAAGGACGAGGATCACCAGCCATAGCGCCTGGAATCCCCAAACTGGGAGCATCTCANGCCATAGCGCCTGGAATCCCCAAACTGGGAGCATCTCAGCTGCTGAACCAAGGGAGGCTGGCAGCTTTGTTTGGCTTTCCAAAGAAAATACAGTAACATGTTTCACTCCGTAAAATCCCTGTCTCCCATCTTGAGGTGAAACCGACAACCATCAGAACTGCTTTTGCCAGGCAGGTGAATTGCTGGCAAAACATCAGGTGAGCAAAAGCACATAAAACTAGCAATTCTTTTGCAGGTCTGGGTTCAATGTGAATGCCATAAATAGATAGATAGAGATAAATAGATACTTTATTAATCCCCAAGGGGAAATTTAAAATCTCAGTAGCTTACAGACATCACACCCAATTTAACTTCATTCCCCACACATTGAATCTTAAGGCACTTTACCACTCAGCTAGATCATACAGCCAAATTGATTCAAAGTTTTCTACCTAAGGAAAACCAGGTGATTGCATTGACTCTGAAGTAATCCCTCACACCAAGCATGCATGTAGGGAGAGTGGAGAGCAAAACTCCCTTTTAACAGGAAGAAATCTCCAGCAGAACCAGACTCAGTGTGAGCGGCCATTTGCTGAGGCCGACTGGGGTTCTAAGAGACAGAAGCAGAGATACAAAAGGTGTCACGTCTTGGTTGTGGTTTAGAGGACCCGAATGCAGAGGCAGTGAGGCTGAGGTGAATTCTTCTAGATTTAATCAAAGGAAACAGTTTAACAAAGGCAGGAATCCAAAAATCCAACTAAAAATGTAAAGCAAACCAGAACCATGGAGGCATCAGGGGAAACCAAACACGAGGAACCAGGGAGAGACAAGGTATGAAGACAACAACAAGAGGAGCCTGCAACGACAAGGAACCAACAAGGAGTGACTGCAGAGGGACAGTATATGTAGCTGACTGAGACAATGGCAGGGCTAACGAGCTGACAAGGAGCAGGTGTGAGGAGACATAGAGGGAACCAAGGGGAAAGGAACACACACGCAAGAGGGCAACAGGAAAACAAAAAAACATGAGAACAAACATAAATCTAGAAACTACAACAAAATAGGAATTAAACCAATAAAACTAGGAAACATGGAGCAAAGTAAAGCGCAACATAACCAAAATCATGACAGTGTCGTTGCTGGCTTCTCATGTTGTTGCCTTCATACCTCGTCTCTCCCTGGTTCCTCATGTTTGGTTTCCCCTGATGTCTCCATGGTTCTGGTTTGCTTTACATTTTTAGTTGGATTTTTGGATTCCTGCCTTTGTTAAACTGTTTCCTTTGATTAAATCTGCAAGAACTCACCTCTGCCTCCCTGTCTCTGCATTTGGGTCCACAAACACCAACCAAGACGTGACAAAAGGCAACCGTGAACCAGCTCCACAGTTGGCCCCTTTCAGGAAAGACACAGCCAGACAAACTTGCTCTCAGCCAGCTCCCATGTCAGAGGATGAAAGAGAATACACGCAGTTAGTCACAGTCAGAGAAACAGGACAACACTGAAAAACAGGCCAAGCTTGAACATCTATAAAACAAAGTGTTGATGGCAGCAGCACAGATGGTGGCTCAATCCCAAACCAGCCCCTAAGCACTAACCCTCCATTTGCGCATTCCCAAATGGAGGGTTAGTGCTCAGGGTTAGTGCCTCTTTGCGGAGCCCACTAAGAGGCACAATCGGATTAATTGGGATACCATTTAATCAAGCTAAGACTGAACAGTAACAACGAAGCCACAGCAAGTTGTTTAAGCGTTAGCTGCCTGATATACTACAGTAACTTTATGAAAGAACAAAGCTGATCTGAATATATTCTGAATATATCTGAATATATTCAGATCACCCTGAAAAATCTGCAGTCACATCACCTACAAGGGCTGCAGACCAGAGAAAATAACCTTAAAGACCTTGAGAAAGTATTAAGATAGTTTAAAACAGTACGACCAAACCTGACCTTTACAGAAAAACAATACACATAAACCTTAAGGATCAAAGGCGCAGGAGGACAAAGCTTGCATGGGAAGCTTTAAAGTCATTGTGAAAGTTAAAGAATCTGCTCAGTGAGGCAATCCCAGGCATGGGCGAAAACAAAAAAGAAAAAGCAGGAGAATATTGAGACATACCAATGACTCAAACAAGAAACAGAGAAGTTCTGAAAAGTCAAGACCTCAGCTGAACCGATGGCCCCTGGAGCAAAGGTCCTCCATGGAGGTAAGGACCAGGCTCAGTTCAAAGCTGCAAAGAAACCATGCAACTTGTACAACTGAATCATAAACCAACTCTCTGGAAACATAACACCCTTTAAACATCTGCTTAAATTTTTCTTCTGCAGCCATTCTTTAATCTTAAGTCTTTTTGTGCATCCAAGGTTTTTGTAGATTCTTCAACACTTCCAGCTTCTGCAGTTGGATATTTAACAAAAAAATGGGCAGCTACAAAAACAAACTACTTTACTTCCACCTTTTTTTTAATAGTTTATAGAGCTTAACAGAAATGAAAGTTTTTACTCGCAGTGAAGCTCTAGTGCTTGAGACCTCCAGATTCTGTAAAATTAAAAGAAAGCGTAAAGTTTATAATTACAGCGTTTGTCTTTAGTATTCAAAATCTACTGTACAGTTCTCTACTGGTATCCATGTTACTGCTGTCTAAACTATCTTTTCTGTCCTTTGTTTGCAGTTGGCTTTGTTTCATTTTCAGAAACTGTACCTCCAAATGACCCAGACCTCCTCCGTGATGCATAAAGAAATCTATTCATTCAAGGTCAGTAATTATGTTTTTAAAAGAATTAAAAAGTGTTTGTTTTAAAAAAAGTTTTTACATCCCATATGTTATACAGTCTATTCTTTCTCCTAAAACAAAATGAAGCATGATGAGAGAAATCAGTTTAGACTGACAGCTTATCTGTTTCAGAGCATACGGGCCTTCATAGATCACACAATCTGATAAAATAGCTTAACATGTTCACATTTCGTCTACATCACGTAAATATTGTATTTTTATTCTTGTAGGGTGTCCTGAGTGTTTAGATCAGGGGTCCCCAAACGTTTTCCTGTGAGGGCCACATAACTTTTCCCTTCTCTGATGGGGGGCCGGGGTCAGTTTGTAACAGAAAAATTGTGACGATTGCAAGAGTGCCTAAATTTATGACGGGATTTATGTCTTTATGAGGGGAGTCATAGTGTCTCCGCAGGTTATATTCTTTGAATACCGCCACCGCCTCTTGACAGATGAGACAGACAGCCTTTTCTTTACATTGAACAAAAAAAAAAATATCGTTTTTCCAATTCAGGTTAAATGCCCTGCATTCTGGATCAATTTTTCTCTTACCTTTTCTTTTCGCTATTATTCTGTTCTCTCTTTACGGAAGAGGATTAGGGCCATTCAAAAGAAGAAAAAAAACAATTCAATTCTGACCCTTTTTTCTTAATTAAAGTCAGAATTCTGACTTTTTCCTCAGGATTCTGAGAATAAAGTCAGAATTCTGAGAAACAAGTCAGAATTGAATAGACTATTATTATTATTTTTTTTTTTTGAATGGCCCTAATCCTCTTCTGTAACTCTTTGAGAGGGGCGGTTTTAAGATTTTATGCTGGGGGTTGCCAGATAGGGGCACAGACCCCAAAAGGGTGGAACATTGTTGCGTTACATGTGTGAAATGAAATAGTTACTAATATTTAATAATGAAAAAACTTCATAATTAAGGAACATGTCCAACTTTAATATCAAATACAAAAAGCTATCTGAGCTATCTAAGGCTCCTAGACGCGTCTAAAATAAACCCCTAAAAATTGTAAAAGGGTGCAGCATCTGAATCGACAAACACATACATCCAAATCAGTAACCCTCTGCCACCATGCTTGACAGCTGATGTGATGAGTTTATGCAGATATTTTGTGTTAGTGTGAAGCATAGTGATACATATACATCCATCATCTATAATAAGAACGTAGTGGCAGATGTATTTTTTTTATTATTATTTCAAATCGAGACTTTAGCTTTTTTTATGTAAGTAAAAAAAAAAATGATAGAGGTTCTATAAACCCAACTATATAATCAAAGCCATATCAGTAACCTTTTCTTTTTACAATAACTGTTCACACAATTTGTGCATTTCTCTTTTATAGTTCAGTGAATCCAGAAACCTTTATAGATGTGGGTATGTATGTCTGTTTTTACCTAACAGTAGTTACAAACAGCAGTATTTATTTGGAGATCAGAAGTATAAACTTATATTTACTGATCATTTTAACTATTTTGTAAGCCATCTGAAAAGAAAACCTAAGTTAATCTGTTTGCTTTGTTTGTGTTCTCTCTGCAATTTTGGGAAGTTTTCCCACAGAATTCCAAACATAACCTTCCTAATACTTTCTTGTTTACAATATGTGGCAACACGTATTGTTAATCATGAACAAACTACGATGTTAAATATCATGTGCCTCTTAAAGATACACATTATGAAGGACATTATTAAGTGTTGCCCCTAAATGATCATTTTACTGAAACCTTGCTTTGCTGTAGTGAAATTATCTGATACTATTGGTTACAACCCTCAAAATATTACTGGTTAGTTTTTGTTTTTCTGTTACTGAGCAGCGTAATTCTGTCATCCTCTATTTTCCTAGTGATTATTTTGGGTTTCTTTCATGTAAAGTCTAAAAATACCTAATGCCTAAACAGAAACATGTCTTTTTATCCTGATAAATATCAGATTAAAGCATTTTCCTGCTTTTAGTGTGTTTTTCCGTAAACACTTTGACCATGATTGATTTTGATTAGCGTGGCTTTAGTGTTTGCTTCAAATAAACAGTAAGGGCAACATAATCACAGTGACGAAACTTAATCTGACCTGCATGGACTTACCAGAACAGATGGGCCCCTGCATATCACCGGTAAAAGGTTTGTATTTGAGCTTTCCGCTTTGTTTTAGTTTTGGTTATTGCTCTGTATTCCTCATCCTGGTTGACCCTTACCACACATCCTAAAGTTACAACACATCTTGTTTTTTCCCCTTAAAAAAAATAAAAATTCTGCTGAAACTACAATTATTAAATGGGCGTATGCCAATTTATAAATGCACAAAACTATTGCACAAAACGTACAAGTCACATTCACAGAGCCTGTAGAATGGCAGTTAAATTCCAGCTTCTCTCAAATTGCAACACAAAGCAGATTTTATGTGATGGACTAACACAATCCAGTCATTAACTGGCCTTCAAACCATCCAGAATCCATTTAGGGAACAAAGCAAGAAGGTGGAAGAAGGTGCTCTGAGACTAAATGAAACTTTCAGGGTAGTGGTTATTGCAAAAATAATAAAAGTAAAAACAGTTCAGAAGTGATGGGAAAGGAGATGAAACCGGGTAAGCCTATAAAAAATCTGTTATTTGCTAAATACAATCATGGGGCAGAGGTCCTGCTAGACAACAACCCTAAACAAACAGCCGGAACTACGCTTGGATCATTTAGTAATTTCCATGTGTTCAATTTTGTCTTTTCAAAGCCCAGACCTAAATCCAAGTCAAAGTTATTAGACTTAATGTTTACAGATGCTTACCATCCAGTGTGACTGAGATTCAGATGATACCTCCCTCCATACTTGTGAAGAACTTATAGAGATATACGGCGAAGGATTGACAGGTTGCAGTGAGAAACTTCATAAATACATCCTGCACTGATTATAATATGAAATACTTTTATGGCATTAAATACCAGCTACATGCATGAAAGATTTTGGTTTCCCAAATGTGGAAATCCAAGGTGTATGAATACTTTGGCAAGGCGTCATGCACGACCTGCAGGGTTGTTGTGGTAACCAGACAAAGGTTGAAAAAGTCTGAGTTGTGAAATCTTTTCAAAGCAGTTAAAATGTTCGGATCTTGCATTTCCATCAATTCGATTTTCTTTTTACACTGTCTGCACATTTGGAGAAAAAAAAAAAATGTTTTTCTTGTTTTTACTGTTTTCTCGTGAATATAAAACCATGTGCAGTGAATAAATAGTGCAACGATTCTTTGCATTCACTTAATTATATTTAATTACTTGAACACATTTTTTGGGGGTAGGACATGAAACAAATTTGTTAAAGTAACTAAATATGATTAAGTAGATGCCAAAATCAGTTGCATTGTATTTGTTCAGTGTCTCTCTCTAGCCCGTTCCCTTTTAACCTATTTGAAGTAGCAAGTGTCAATTTGCTCCTCCCTTCCTGGGAAAGCCCACTCCATCTCACACTGTTACTCACCCAGGGGGTGAAATATAAAGCACATTTCTGGTGCTACTGCAGGTCATTAATGTTTAGGAGAAGGAACAATGGCTGGAGGTTCTCGCTTCTTGTTTGCCTTTCTTCTCTTCTGTGTTTTTGATGCATTTGACAACAGACTAGGTAAGAGGCTCTACTTTCTGGTGGATATAAAATATTAAAAATGCTGTGAAATCTTATTTTTAATGGTGATTTTCCTGTTTTCAGTGCCATACAATGTGGGGGATTGCACTGGTAAGTCCTTCTTTATATGGAGGCTTCAGGATCCTTAATTTTGCTGTTCAACTGTAATTAAGCTGACATACACTTTTGTTTGTCAGAGATGAGAGAAAAGTTGGATTCTGTGACCACACAGCTCCAGGAAACAACCCGGCATAACAGCCAGCTGGGTGAGTAGACAGCATATCCTTCATGGGTTGAAATGCCTTTTGCAGCTTTGCTATGCTTCATCCTGCACACTCCCTCACAGATGGGGAAGCCCTGGTGTTAAGGAGGGAGGTCGGGAAGCTGAAGCTCCAACTCTCCACTTGCAGTTCTGTGTTGCCGTACATCAGTACCTGTAAGACTTTTAAACCCTATACTACAGCATCTTTACAGGTGAATTCAACAAGCACAAATTTAAAAATGTTTATACAATTCCCTGGCAGCACATTTCACCCAGCTGCAGAAGGAAATGATTAACCTGCTTGAAGCCATTGATAGTGAGATGTCTAAAGGTGAGACTTCCTGAAACACAATTTGACCTGCAAGTTTGTTCATTTCTGCCTCTAGGCACAGCGCATTTTAAAAATCCAATAATAAAAAAATATATTTCTCCTAGTTTTAAAGATCACGGCACTGACCTGGCATGTTAAAGCTTTCCAGAGGAGTGTTGAATCTGCTTCCAACTCAACTGAAACTGAGATAAGAGGTGAGCACTTTGGTAGATAGATAGATAGATAGATAGATAGATAGATAGATAGATAGATAGATAGATAGATAGATAGATAGATAGATAGATAGATAGA
>NW_015150645.1:752882-766283 GCF_000732505.1 Cyprinodon variegatus
GATTGATTGATTGTGTTTTTTGTGTGACAGACCAGCAAAAAGTAGTGGTTAATCATGAAGTGGAAGGAAAATAACAAGTTGCTCTTGAAATGTAAAGCCAATTTATTGAATGCAGAATCTCACCTTTCAGTACATTTATAGCTGCATGTCTTTAGGGGATCCAAAATAAATATTGAGGTTTTGCTTTGCGTCACGTTTGTAAAATCAGTAATACATGCATGTCTCTATTTGCCCAGTTAGATATAAAAGTTTTGGGGTAATTCCAGCAGTAAGATATTCATAATGAATCAATGAATTAATTTAACTTTGACGTCTTATTTGCTGCTCTCACTGAGCAAGAAAAGACAACTTGCTTTTCTTTAACTGTAAAATCAATATTATTACTGGAAAAGTTTCAAATCATTTTCTAAAAAATTTATTTACAGATTACTGGGTGAGCAACTCCAGCCTCTTATTCATAGTTTGATCATTAGAAAGGTAATAAGAGAAGGGGATCTAGTATTAGTCAGTGGGTGGGACAAACTTGCATCATCATTATCAGTTCGTATGAAATCGTACGAAAAGTTATGCACAGTATTTCGTACGTTTTTGAAGTTTTTCCTCGAAAAAACAGATCAGTGCGCATGCGCAGCCAGAAAAAAGCAGATTCTTGATGTCTCTCACTAGGTTGCTTGTTGTTTTGTATCTTAGGGTTCGGGATAGGGTCAGGGTTAGGGTTAATTGTATGTTAAATTCTATGTTATTGAATGGTGCATAAGATGCGCATGCGCAAGGATATCTTGTCTTGAGGCAAGACGTAAAAATACGACGAAATACCACGAAAAAAACGTCAAAAACGTACGAAATTACTGTGCATAACTTTTCGTACGATTTCATACGAACTGATAATGAGAATACACTGCATCAATTAGAAATGAATTCCATGTTTTCTGTGGTAATACTGACTTCACAGTAAAGAGAGAACCAGGAAGAAGTTCTTATTTGTGAGAAGCAGCCAATCAGACTTCACAGTTTCTACAGGAGCAGCCCTAACTCCTTCTTTTTGGAAGTGAGAAAATTAAAATAAATGAATGCTGTGCTTCAGCACAAGAACATGAATTCATTCAAATCAATATTTATGTTCATTTCTTCAAATAAAATCAATACATGTAATATGGAGGGAGTGGCGTCCTAGTGGTTAGGGCATAGAGCTTGCAATCCTGAGCTTCTGAGTTCGAGCCCAACTCCCACAGACTGCGACTCTGGGTCTCTGAGCAAGACCCTTAACCCCACACTGCTCCCCAGGCGCTGCACAGTGGCAGCCCGCTCCCCAAGGGGATGGGTTATATGCAGAGAGTTTATTTCGTTGCGCTGTACACGTGACAGCGTAATGACAATAAAAAGCTAGAAAAAGAAAAAAGAAATTTCTATTAAACAACTGTGTCACAGTCACTCTTACACATGTTCATGAGACCTAGACTTAACTTTGATGTTCTTCCGAAAGATTTTCAAGACTTTCACTGGAAATGACTATTATCTGAATTCATGTTGAACAGCTCTGAAAGCCCAACTGAGTGCAAAGACCGCCGAGCTGGACGCTGAGAATGAGAAAATTAACAAAACTGACAAAAACTGGGAATTAAGTAAGTTTTGGGTTTCATTGTTTTGAATTCCAAGCAAAGGGAGGTCCTATTCTCTGGTAATTCTCTGTAATTTGCTCAGTCCTAGAGATAATCTCCCAGCAAGTTGAGATTGTGGACTTGTGGCAGACTGAATTTCTAAGCCAAACTTCTGCCAGTGTTGATGAAAGACTTATGGGTAATATGCTCTGTCTCTGGCTCAAATATTCAAAAACCCTCTATTGAACCCATTCTATCATTTAGAATGGACAAAATGTAATCCATAACCCTTTGACTCACCCTCTGTCTCTTTTAAACCCCCCTCAGCTCTGCAAGAGCTGCTGGACAGGAAGCTTGGCGAGCTGCAAAGGAGAGAACACCCCCTCTATGATGGTCAGTTAGCATTTCTTTAACCGGGCGGCAATGTTAGAGATCAAGAAATAACAGTGTTTTTCTGATTAATGCCGCAGTCCTGAAGCTGATTTCTGTGCGCACCGAGATTAAGATAATGGAGAGAAGGATCAATATCTTGAATGATAAATCCAAAATTGAGGTTTCTGGTGAGCCTTGTACTAAATGTTTGCAACATAACCAACGTATGTCCAGTTTTACATCTTGAGCTTGGTTTTCATTTTCAGATGCTAAGAGGCAACTGAGGCAAAAAGTTGAGCAGCTGCAAGGAGCAATTATGCAGCTGACTGATCGGGAGAATGACAAGAATCTTAGTAAGCTCACAGTGCAACCATCTCCGATGAGGTTGCTGTTTTAAGTTTGCGCTGATCCAGTGTGCTTTGATCTTTCAGCGAGGGAAATTCTGCGGCTGCAGATAGAGGTGGAACGTTTGTCAAATTTGATTTCGAATCTGGACACAAAAGGACCCAAAATCACAGGTGAATGGAAGCATGCAAAACATCCAGTGCCTTAGAAGGCAATTCATTTTATCCAGATTTTATTGATATACCACCACAAGAATGTGCATAATTGTGGATTAAAGAAAATAATACATGGTTTTCCAGTTCTTTTTAACAAATTAATTAGTAATATACATACCGGTATATGTAATTACAGATAGAAGTCATTTGGGGCACATTTTCTCTCCATTTTTCTTAGACATAGACTCAACTTTATCCCTTGGGATTACTCCTTCAGGGAAATCATGGTTCTAGTAGCTTACATAGAGTACAAAGAGTTAAAGCAAGATGCCATTAAAGATAAAAATACAACAGACGATATGAAAAGACTATATATAGTACAAAAGAGCATAAAAAATTGTAATGTCCTGGAATATGTGTCCTTTAGATATAAAAATATCTGCACTGTAGAGAGCCAAGGAAAGACTACACAGTAGTTGACTTGGATTATTGCACTTGTACTGCAGAGATATACAAACTTTGCATCTCTTCCGGTGGGGGGGACTTAATCCCTCTTCATATAATGTCCTCCTTCCCCCAAGTGAGTATCTTTGAAAATACCTTAATCTTTGTCCAATTAAACAGAGAGTATATTTAAATTTTTTTTTTCATAGTCTTAACACAGATTTCCAGAGAGATTTGAGAATGGACTCTTTGTTCGGTCCAAACCTTTTTTTTTGGGCCTGTCCGACTGAAAGGTGAAGCTTCGCCAATGTTTCAAATGTTTTCCAGCGACTCGCAGGGTTTCTTCCAGACAGGTTGTGTAAAAAACGCAATGCATCTCCCACTGGCTTTGATCAGCCTAACAGAAAAGCCTCTCCACAGCATGATGCTTCCACCTCCATGTTACGGATGGTGTGTTCAGGCTGATATTTAGTGTCAGCTTTCCTCCATTGATATAATTTATAAACATCAGCTCTTACTGATGTTTCCTGGTTGTAGGGAGACTTTTTTCTGCTGTTCTTTCTTATCATCCATACTTCTGGTTTTCCATCCTGAGCTGAGGATCTCTGCAGAGTTACCATTGGCCACTTGGCTGCTCCTTTGATTGATATTTTTCCTTTCTCAGCATGTCAGCTGTGATAGAGTTGTGCTACATTTCTGTACACTCAAAACCTTCCTTATCTTCGGCGAAGCTTTAACCCTTGCCTATGAGCTGCCTTCCTTGCTTATCATGACTCTATGAGATCAGAAAGTCGCTTTTCTGAACCACTGGATTTATACTGACTGTAAATTACTCAAGTAATTGTTAAGCCACTTGCTCCATTAGACTTGATTTGTAGGTATCAGTGAAAAAAAGCAAGCTGAACATGAATTCATGTCTCACTTTTTGAATTTTGGTTCTAAAAAAGAATTAAAACCATGTACTATTTTTATTCTTTTACAGTTATGCACTAATGTCACAAAAAACAATAAACACAATTAAACATTTTTCTGTAACCTGATAAATCTCTAAAACAGTTATTTCATGTTGATTTGTCTCACAACTATTATTAACTCATCTGCAAGTACTTGAAAGGTAAATACAGAAATATATTAAAATAAGGTTTGTTTGTTTTTTTATCATTACCATTATTATTTTAGAGCTAACGGAGCAGATCGAGGAAAAGAAGAGAGAAGAGATTTTTTTGATAAATTTAATGAGAAATGCGGACAATGCTGTTTCACAGCTGAGTGAGTACGAACAGAAAGGAGATTGGTCTCTGCCCTTGCAGAAAGTTTAACATATAATTCACCACAGCAGGCAAACAAGCTTGTGCTTTTCCTTTAAACAGTCATGAGAAGTATCGTCATAATGGAGGAGCTGAGACACCTACAGCCGACTACTGGTTCACAGGGTGAGTATGCCTCCACTTAATCTGAAACATATCAGATTATTGTTGACATTTATGCCCGTTTATTATCTTCTTACAGATGTTCTGACGCTTATTCAAACCTATAAACAAGACTACGGCAACGCTCAAACTGAAATACAGAGTCAGCCTTCCTGAGCAACTTTATCTTTGTGATATTTATCAAAATGTTTATATAAAAAATTTGACAACTGAGCAGTTTTTTTGTTTTTTCCCTCCCAATATAAGATCTGAAGAAGCAGCTTAATTGGACACGTGAGCAATGCTCTGGACTCCAGGAACAATATAAGAGTGAGCAGCTTCTCTGAGTTCAGCCCGAACTGCAGATTTGTTGTTGTCTGATCTAAAGAATGATCCTGTTTTTTTCCTTAGGGCTAACGGGTGAACTGGAAAATAAGATCGAACAGTTGAACAAAACTGGAGACTCTCCAGCTGCCCTCAGTCAGTAATTTGTTCACATTTTTATTGAAATTTGTGTTCCTACTTAGTTTCTATTTATGGTAAACTTTTCTCATTCATGTTCGACTGTCAGTTCTGAGTTTAACAAGCATTCATGATGAAATCAAGACTTTAAAGAAGAAGATCTTAACCTTAACCGATCCAAATGATACTGCAAGTGAGTACCAGTTAAACGTATGAGTGCAGCTTTAAAAGTTTTTCCGTTTTAAACTTTTTTAATTGGAAAATGACTGTAACAAATGGGATCAGCTACCAAAAACATTCTGACTGATGAACTAATTTCTTTAATACTTCATCATGAAAAAGTACGAAATGTCAAAATATTTCCTGTAAGTTAGTATTTTAATGTTTTTTTTAATTATTATTTTTTTTTTGCAGATTTCCATGAAATATCCATTTCTACTTCTTAAAGCTTATTTTTCTCCCCCTCATCTTCCCCCAGGGCTACAGAAGCTGCTGCAAGAGAAAAAAGAGGAGCTGAAGATCAAGACTGCAGACATAGAGAGACTGATTCCCAACTCACAGATAAGTGCGTCTATAGTGATGCTTCCAGATAATATACGTTTAATTTAGATAATTTTCTAGCCTTAAAGTGCTCCTGTTTGACACATTCAGTAGAGTCTCTCCCAATCGCACTGGGATCCCAGTGCTTACAGATCTCTGGGCTTAGGAAGCCTGGACATGCTATTTTTTTTCTTAAGTGAGTGGATTGATCATGTCAGCTGCTTAATAGGATCTTTTTTGCTGCAGCCGAACAATGGAAGGATGACCTCTGCTTTGCATCCCCTGGGCACAAGCCTTAAATTAGTTCATTTGGAGTCCTGCCAACAGGATGTGAATGTAGTTAGTGCAGCATAACGTCAACATGGTCAGACGTATTTTAAATTAACTGCATGTTTACGACCATTAAGAAGCTCTCTCTTTGGTCTTTATGGAACCCAGGAGGTCTACGATACTCTCCTAACAAAACCAGATGCATTTAGCATCGACATGCATGAAGTATAGATTAAACTAATTGTGGCTTTAGTGCATAGTAAACAGAATAACTGTTTAATGTTGTATCCCCCAAACTCTCCTCTATTATGTTCCAGTTTTGATGATCATCAACCTTCTGAATGACGTCTGGGATCTTCAGAGCAAGTACACTAATGGGACGAGTGAGGAGATAACAGGTACTTTAAAATGACGAAATGTTGTAACATTTTTGCAGGAACTGTTTTAGAGATGCGACTTAATTGTTCCCCCCCCCCCAGCAATGCAAGAGAGACTAGAGGGACTGCTCAGTGAGCTGGACAGCACAGAGGAGGGAAACATGAAGCAGCGTGAGTGAAAACTGCTTTCCTCCATGTTTAATATTCCATACTGTGTTTTTTTATTCTGTGGTTGTGTTTTGCTCTTTGATGCCACATAATAACAAATATTCTTGATTCTTAACCCTTTTCCAACTCTTCCATCCATCTTATCTATCCGTAGTGTTTGGGGTCAATCATTGACGTAAATACTTCTTTTTGATACACTCTTGTCTTTTTTTATTTTGTGCTTCAGTGATGACAATCCTGATCCTGCAGAGTCAGGTGGAGTATCTTCAGAAACTGCTGCCAAAAGCGGAGGACTCAAAGACCCAGAAAGTTACCCGTACGTATCTCTACCTAATTGGACTAATATCTATATGGAGGTTTACTTTGCATTTCAGAAATATTCATAACCTTTAAACTGTCTCATATTTTTGAATTACTTTTATCTAAATCTGGTGGTTTCACTTTTTTCACTAATGAAGAGTGTTTTAGGTCTCCTTAAAGTTCCAAAAAAGTTATAAAAACAATCCACAGAACTTAGCTTCCAAGTTTGAAGGCATTTCACTTCCCATCCAGGAAGCTTTTTCAATTCAAAATGTCAGAATTAGCGTTGAGTTCAAGGCTTTATTGAGTGGACCAAAACTAAATCTCTAAGCACCCTCTCCAACACATATTACATGGTTTCTAAGATTTAGAAAATGCAAATTGAACAGGAAGAATGGGTCGGCCCTTTAGGAATGGGGAGTCGTTGGCGTTCCTAAGAGGCGGGCCCGTCCTTCTGACCTGGATGACTAAGAATCTTCACCAGCACTCCTCAAAGTTAGCACTTATGGGAAAATCGGAAAATCTTAGAAACCATTTAAGATGTGTTCTGTGCTCAGATAAAACCAGAGCTGGACTAACACTTTAAATCCCACTCAGAACACCAACATCAACCACAACATGCTGGAGGAAGGTGTTTCTTCTGCAGCAGCAGGGACACTGCTCAGTGCTGATGGGTAGATAGACTGTGTGAGGTCATCAACCATCCAACCAGAGCCATAGCATAGGGCTATTTTGGATTAAAGCATATTTATGAGTTAATTAAATTCCAAATTCTACAAAATATTTGCTCTTATTCTGCTATTTTATTTATTTATTTGTTTGTTTTTTTGTTTATTTAAGGATCCCTGGGGTTAATTAAATAAATAAATCCTTCCTGGGCTCCATTTTTGACCAAAATCATCACAGTCAGTTTATACAACAATGTGTATGTCCCTAGTTAAACAAACATAATTTCCTTATTAATTATATATTTCTTAAGATTTTAATTCAAAAGAGATATGATTTTGTATAAATCTTATATTCTGTGGCAATATATTCCACAGAGAGATTGTGTTTTAATGCATTAGTTCTTGGATGAGACAGAATAAATGTCAGATTAACAGGTTGTCTTTTATTAAGACTGTGTCTCCTATAAGTAGGCTCTAGTTTAGAGAACAGGCTGAAGGGTTTGGGTGAAGTCCAGATTTTATGCAGAGACACCAAATAACAAAATACCTACTGTATGTCTGCTATTCAAACAGATGATGGAAGAAACAACCACACTCGTAGAAAGGTGGTTCTGCTGTGTGTTGAGTCTAGAAGTACAGATTGCAACCTCAGTCTCAGAAAATGTTCAAACCATCATAATTTTCCTCCCACCTCTCAGTTATCCGTATATTTACCTAGCTGAATCCCATGAAAACAAATGAAAAGACTGTTTTTATTAATATTGGGTGTATTCATGATCTCCTGCAAATGACTGATGTTTTTATTCTTTTTTTTGATAAATCAGAGCTCAGTAATGAGCTTGAAGCCAAGCAGGCAGAGTTGGATCAAGTCTTCATGGAGATGGCTAAAAGCAACCAGAACACCACTGATCTGTGTAGGTGACACAGGAAAAAGTTGTTGTAATCTTTAATTTTTCTATCGATGTCCATCTGCATCTTGTCAAAATAAATGTACCTATTATATGTTAAAATACATATCTACATTTTTTGTTTCTTTTTTCAGTGAAAAACATCTTTTCTCTGCAAAGCCGGCTCAGGCAACTGGAAACCAACAAGGAAATTGAGGACAAAGCTATTATATCCAGTTAGTAGACTCTTGCTTTTTACTGTTATGAACAAATCAATAATAACCTTTAAGGATCAGAAAGGTAGTACAGAACGTTGTTATTTATCTTGTGATAAATCTTTTTTTCTTTTTTTTTTAGAGCTGAGAGAACAACTGAAGATGAAAGAGAAGGAGAACGTGGAACATCAGGCTTTGATCAGAAGTACGTTTAGACAGGTTTTTAGACCTAGTACACATAGAGACCCCTGGGAATGTAAATACCTTATGAATTACAGTTTTATATTTGTAATGTGAAGCTCTGCAGGTTGCTTTGAACCAGACTGATGTACAGTGTTCTCAGGATGAGCAGAAAATTAAAGGTGAATACTATTATTTCTCTTGGCCTAATTTTGCAGCAGATGTTCTGAGCTTAAAGGTAAATGATTTCATACCTTTTTTTTTTTTAGATCTGCAAAAGCGTTTTGACGCCGCAATTGAGGAACTCGGTACCAGGTCAGACAGAGTGACATCTCTCAGTAAGTCATGTATATTCTGCCTAAATTATTTCTATGGATTTAAGGATCAGAGCCTGTCAGTACCGACTGAAACCATGTCGCTTCCTCCTTTTAGCTCTTCAAGTTTCTACACTCACTCTGCAGCTGGAAGAACTGAAGAAACAGCTGGAGAACTCTGTTTCTCAATCTGTAGCTGAAGGTGGGTCACGAGAACAGTGCAGCCAAGTGTGCAGTTTAGATGCATTAAGAATCATTGATGTTAAAAGGGTTTTGGCAACTTCAAGGCTTATGTTGTTGTTAAAAAATTATTTGCTGTAGTTCAGCCCTAGCTATCTTTATTTCAGGACAGTTCCAGCTGAAATCAATCAGCTGTCTCAAAAAGAAGTCTGATGATTGAAATGTATGTAGTTTTGTGTTGCCCGTAGTTACCTCCAGCCTTGCTGATGCAATCCCAAATGATCCAAATGTGCCGGAGATGCAGATGTGGATGAAAACCTCCCGTAAAAGCAGCTTTTTCCAGCTACAGTCTGGTTTTATTCGGTGTATTTTCCATCAGAGTGGAGCCCAGTGTCCACAGCCACACAGGAAAAAGAAATGGCTCAGTGATCAGAACTATGAAAAGCTTAGAAACTGGTCTGATGTCAATCCCATTCAGAACCTGTGGTCAGTTTGCAGAAATCAGTAAAGGGAACAAGTTGTGATCATCTCCAAGCAGTAATCAGACAGGAACAGGTCTCTTTTTTTTGGCCTCAATATTGAGATTACCGTACAATGGGACATATTAAAATGTAAGTAAGTAACTTTATTTCAGATACAAAAAACAAATATACCATATATAACGTAGATAAAAAAAACAGTCCAAAAAAGGTATACATGCAGAAGCAATAAGCAACTATTACAATTATATTGGACTAGAGAAAAACAGGGATACTTTTATAATTTATGCTAAAATATGATTATTGCTGTTCATTACATTCTCATGATTCATAATCTTAAATCACATTTTTCTTAAATGTTTTTAATCCTTACTAATTTAGTGCAATCTTTTTACTCCTTGTTTAAGTTGTTCCATACATCAAGAAATACAGTTGTTTTATATTTATTCATGGTTTTCTGAACATTTTATACCCTCTAAGATCATAAGCACTGTCTTGGATCGTAAACAGGCCTCTGAATATGTACTAGCGACAAAGTGTTCTTTAGTTTGTACACAATTTGAAAGTTTTAAAGTTAACCAAATCTTAAACTTTTTATGTTTTAGATTGAAAAAAAATATATTTGTATGCTTTACTATAATCTGCTTCATTCACAATTCAAATAGCTCTCTCTAAAATTATAAACAAAGGATTTATATTAGTTTCAATGCAGTACATCAGGTAAGGCAAAAATAAGGAATAGTACAAGAGATGTAACTTTATTTAATTTAAGGAAATCTTTAACTTTATATAAAACCTCCGATTTTTTAGAAAATGTTGATCCAGCTTAAATTTTCTGTTTTTACCCCAAGAAATTTTACATAACTTGCTCTTTCAGTATCTGTGAAAATTATAAATTCACACTACTAATTCAAATAACACAAAACTAAAAAGCAATAATAAATAGAAAATTTAAAATGATAATTTAGTAAAATAAAATATTATTTTTTTATTTTTATCTAAAAAAAAATACTAAAAAAAAAAAAAAAAAAGACGGTCCCAGACAAATGAAAGTATCTTGCTCATAAACAGTGAACTAGCATACTAGTCCACAGGAGCGGAAAACACCTGATTTCATTAATTGCCTCAAAGTATTGCTCAACAAAATCTTTAGTTAAGAGCTTCATCAGGGTCAAAGTCATGATTTCCATTTTTTAAATCATTTTTATTTATTATTTTTTGTTGTCAGTTTTGATTTACTTTATTGGCAGCTGATTGTTTTCTGTCTTCAATGGATGGGTATTTAAACTTTCAAGCACAGCTTTATTTACCCCACATTTCCACTGACTTCTGAAAACAGTTTCTTAAATTTCAAATGTTAACTTCCTCCCTGGGCTGCCCCTTTATCGTGGTGGAGGGGTTTGAGTGTCCCAATGACCTTAGGAGCAATGCTGTCTGGGGGCTTTATGCCCCCTAGTACGGTCACCCTATGCAGACAGGTCCTAGGTGAGGGACCAGACAAAGAACAGCCCAAAGACCCCTTATGACGAGCAAAATAAATGGATGTGGTGTTCCCTCACCCGGACGCGGGTCACCGGGGCCCCACTCTGGAGCCAGGCCTGGAGATGGGGCATGCTGGCGAGCGCTTGGTGGCCAGGCTTTTACCCCTGGAGCCAGGCCAGGCACAGCCCACAGAGGAAACATTGGTCCCCCTTCCAATGGGCTCACCACCTGTAGGAGGGGCCAAAGGGGTTGGCGTTCTGATCCTCGGATGAAGAAGCTCTCAGCCCTGGTGAGGTGTTCCAGGCATGTCCCACCGGGAGGAGGCCCAGGAGGAGACTCAGGACATGCTGGAGGGACTATGTTTCTCGGCTGGCCTGGGAGCGCCTTGGGATTCCCCCAGAAGTGTTGGCCCAAGTGGCTGGGGAGCGGGACGTCTGGGACTCCCAACTGAAGCTACTACCCCCACAACCCGACCCCGGATAAGCAGAAGAGGATGGATGGATGGATGGATGGATGGATGGATGGATGGATGGATGGATGGATGGATGGATGGATGGACTTCAAAAAACTCCTTTTCACTGAAAAAAAGGACCTTAGATTAGGGATGTTCAAGCTATGGAGCAGGGGCCATATGGAATGTTTTTGTGTGTATTCTGGCTGTAATTCAAGAAAGTGATATAACAAAAAGTTTTTACTTTAACCATTTATGTTTTATGTTTGTTTGTTGGGTTGTCTGGCACTAGTGGCATTTTTTAATTAGCTGATTCAATTTCAGCACAGCTTCGTGGAGGACTAAGGCCTCCATATTCTGTATGGGTCACACGACTTAAGCCTGTACTACTGTTAGACACTAACAACCATGTCTTTCATTTTAATCTCCCAGTAAAAAGTACCGTAAACATCCAGCATCTTTTACTTAAAGTCAGATGTAGGTCGAACAAATATCCCTGTCTTTCTTCTGTATATAGTCTAAAAACATTTGTAGGCCAAATATATATATATCTGTTCATTAAATCAAAATATTTGGACACCACTAGTTTAAACCATTACTTTTCTATTACTATGTCAATGTTTTATGTTTTTTTTTTAAGTTGTCCATATTTAAATGTCCTGTTTATTCAAAAGAGCTTCAGAGAAGTATTGCTCAGCAAAGTGCAAAGTTGGAGAACAAAACAGAGGAGCTGAGAAAACAAAGCACTGAAGCACAAAGACGTGAGTTCAATACAGAACCAAAAAAAAATCACAGATTTTTATGGGTGATGCTGATGTGAGGTGAGATTAACAAAAACAGCTCTTTTAGTTTTACAGATTATTGACACACAAGTAAAGATCGAGCAGCAGACACTCACAGCTTCGAATGAATCCGATTACGCCAAGGTCAGAGGTGAGTCATAGAAGCATTAAGCTATAGCTGCAATAATTTCTAACTGATCTGGATAAAAAAGCAGTGTTACAGTAAAATAATGATGCGTTTCTTCGTTTTAACATCAGCTCTCCAAGACCACCTCAATCACTTGATAGATGGAATTCAGGATAGAGACAATGAAAACACAAAACTAAGTAGGTGCCACTGAAATGAATGTAACATGCCGTGCATGCCTGCAAAGGATTCCGTCTGATCTTCTTTTCTTCCCCCATCAGCTTTACAAATTTTGGCTCAACAAGAAGAAATAGCAAGACTGATAAAGGAGCAGGAGAGCCAGCTGGGAGCAAAGGCCAAGAAAATTAAAGGTGTGGCATCAAAGATGGTTTGGGGGCGGGGAGACATAAGGGAAACACCTGACGATTTTGTTTTCTTTTTTAAAGATCTGGAAGACAACTTAGATTTGGTCAGAAATCAGATGCAAGCAAAAACTGATTTGCTGAAAAAAAGCACCACCAGGATTGCAAATCTGTGTAAGAAGAATCAAGCCTTTATTAAACATGAACAAAAAACCCCATCATTATTACATACTAATGACATTTAAGTGGCTTAAAATGTTTGTTTTTTTCAGCCGCTCAGATCATGGAGCTCCATGAGAAAATTGGACCACTGCAGGAGGAATTAGCAGACCTCAAACAGACATATGCTGAAAACCTTGCAGGTAAAACAGCAGCAATTATGCTAATATAACATAAAATTTTTGTTCTTATCTCATATGCCCAATTTTTACATCCAGATCTTGAGGAGAGACTCAATATCACTAAGAACAAACTGCAAAACACTGAACTTCAGCTCAAGAACGCTGACACAGAAAACTATAATCTAAGTATAAATTAATTTCTAATTATTCATGTAACATGTTGTTGTTATCTCGACATGGTAAAAACTTGGTTTTCTGTCTCTGACAGTAAAGAAAATTGCAGATTTGAAGGCTGAGCAGAAAAAAGCCAAGGAGGAGGCTTCCCAAACTCTGAAGAAAAGCACTGAGGGTTTGTTATTTTGTGGATCTGGGGAATCCTTACCAACAGGGTGCCTTAAAAAAGGAATCATATGCCTAACTCACTGCACACAAACCTGTATGCAATTTATTGGGGTGTTATTTGATAGATTAATATAAGGTAAGGCATCATTTC
>NW_015150645.1:766980-768148 GCF_000732505.1 Cyprinodon variegatus
TCATTTCAAGATTACTTTTTTCCACATTTCAATTTATAGAAAGTGTTTTGTATTTTTTTCAATTTAGAAAACTTGATTCTTTGTTTGCAACAATAATGGAACAAAGCTCACTCCATATATTTAGGTCTGGACTTTAACTAGGCCATTCTAAAACATATGAAGGCTATGATTATTGTTTTTATCCTGTATTTAACTCCACCTAGCTTCTGGTCAGCTCTGACCACCTTACCCCTGCCTTTTCAACAATAGCATCCCCACAGCATGATTCTGCCACAACCATGCCTCACTGTAGGGATGTAGGTTAAGGTGATGTTTAGTGTTAGGTTTCCAATGTACATTAGTTAGCAATGCCAAAAAAATCACTTACTTTTATCTGACTAGAACTTGGTCTTGATCTGGTTTTCTACCGACAGACCACTTTGTGGATTTTATCATAGCAATGATTTCCTTTTTCCACTATACCATGAGGGCCAGATTTGTTAACTGTACAGCTAATGGATGTCTTGTTAACGAATTCTCTTACCTGAGCTGTGTAGCTCTGCAGCTCCTCCAGAGAAGCTGCTTCTCTTAAAAATGCTTACATCTGTCCAGTTTGCTGCTAGCTATGTTTTATTAGGTTCATATTTATTTTCTGATTATGAAGGGAAAACATTAACAAAGTTAGCATTTCCCTTATATTTCAGCTGTGTATCCGTGGTTTTGGTTGCGTTGTCACTTAAGTTCTCTAACAGACTTCTTAGCCTTAACAAAATAGCTGGATTAACACACGTGGCTCATGTTTAAGCTCATGTTGGTCTAGTGGTTAGAGCAGTAAGCTTATGAAGGTTGCAAGTACCCCACAGCCTGCACTCTGGGTCCCTGAGCTGGACCCTAAACCCCTGATTGCTCCCCAGGCTTCAATTATTATTACTTGATTTAACGTAAGGGTATATGACTAAAGAGGGTAAATTGTAATTTCATGCTACATTGTTCAGATTTGAAAGATATGCTGTATTTTTTTTAGATTAGATTAGATTAAACTTTATTGTCATTACACAGGTACAGGTTCAAGGCAACGACATGCAGTTTAGGTCTAACCAGAAGTGCAATAGCAGCAAGTGCAGGATAAATAATGGTTCCATAAATACAAGACATGGGTTTCTACTGAATAAGTATAGAGATCAATACC
>NW_015150645.1:768376-787346 GCF_000732505.1 Cyprinodon variegatus
TAATATATAGATAACTAGTGTTATGGACTAAGTTTACAGCAGGATATGTACCGAATATAATATACAGGTGGATATCACTGTAAAAAGGGTTTTTACAGCTATATACAATAGCATATATACAGTTAGGTTTTACTATAAAATGAATAAATAAAGTTTGCACAGAAGCTATCTAAATTAAAGTGCAGTGGAAGGTAATTGCGTATTACAGTTTAAGTACGTTAATGGAAATGTGTATGTAAACAATTGGTACTGTGAATAAACAGTCAGCAGTGCAAATATAAACAGTCAAAAATGCATTCGCCAAGAGTCTCATGCTCTACCGACTGAACTAGCCGAGCTTTTTCCTCCCATTCCAGAGCTCCTTACACATACGAAAATGCTTGTGATGTAAAACAATGTTCAAGGGGTATGATTACTTTTCTGAGGCACAATATATGTCATAAGAAGGTCAAAGAACATATGGCACTTGGTTCAGGCAATGCTTCTCTCTTTTCAGCCCAGGAACGACGGAAAAGGCAAGAAAAAGAGAACAACAGACTCGAAAGCACCAACAGAGGTACAAAGCTGGCAAAAAGTCCTGTAGCTTTATGTCTGTTTAGTCTCAGTAACCTTAACGAAACCTACATCTCAACATCTCTCAGTAAACCGATTGCTTCCTCTGCACTGATCTGAAAATTATTACTAGCCAGGACAGATAAAATCTTTCTTTTCAAAAAATAAATACATCTAAGGTTGAAAAAAAAATTAACATTTAACTTTGATTTTGGAGAACTAGATGCAAGTTTAAAGGGTTTAATTAGTAGTAACGATAATTGCCCTCATGTTAGCCTCGAGTCATTAAACCAACAGATGAGTTTGTCTATGTTTTGGTCCGACTTGATTTATCTTAAATAGTTTTCTTTATCTCATAGTTTCTCAATCTTCTAAGCTTTCCGTTTGCATTTCTTGTGTTGGTTGGTTGGTGTGAAATTCTATCAATCAGACTTGAAGCAACAGGTGGAAGAGCTGGAAAACTGCTGCAAAGCCAGCCCTAACTGTGAAGGTCAGAGATCATCAATGACTATCACTGTGTAGATGAAGTTCTACTGATTCGTTTAGTTGAATTGTTTTTTTTTAATTGAACGTCTCATATAACAGACCAAAATAGACAGCTGCAGCAGTGCCAGGAGGATGCAGATCTTCTCCATCAGTTCCTTCAGGAAAAGGACGCCGCCCTCAAACAGCTGCAGGATGAAATCGAGGAACTGCGCCAGGAGAAGGATCAATTGCAGGAGGACTACGACAGTACGTTTCCCTCAGAATCACAAGCTAAATATGTGCTCAGACCAGAACCATCAAGGCATGTTTTTATTTTTTTGCTCAGATGTAGTGAAGAAACTAAATAAGGTGGACGACAGGACCATCCATGGCGGTGAGTCACACTCAAGGGTTTTCACTATAAGTTTGGTGACAGATATTGCGTGCAAACTTTGTGTTCTACGTTTTTTTAAACATGTGGTGAATCAATATTTTTATTTTCCAGAGAGAGTCACCTGGGATCCAAATACGGCACATCCGAGAATAGTTCTGTCTGCCAACAACACCGAGGTATACACCACCAACAGGGTCCAGGTCCGGAACAACCCCGACAGGTTCGACGTGACACTCGGCGTCCTGGGTGCAACCGGCTACTCAAGCGGCCGCCGTTACTGGGAGGTGTATGTAGCGGAGAAGAACTGCTACCACATTGGGATGGCCAGCGATGCAGCAAGGAGGAAAGGGTCGTTAACCTTCAAGCCCTCATACGGTTACTGGACCATAGTCCTGAACAAACAGCAGGAACTCAAAGCCATTGATAGGAGATCTCACACTCTGAAGGTTAATAGGCTTCCCGTCACGCTGGGAATTCTGCTAGACTATGAGAAGGGACAGGTTTCCTTCTATGACGCTACAGCCAGATCGCATCTGTACTCGTTCACAGGTCACGATTTTACAGGCAACATCTATCCCTTTCTCAACTATTGTGTTGAAGATATTGATAATTCCAACCCAATAGTTTCACTTAATCCAGGATCAACTGACTGGATTAATTAAGCTACAAGTTCGGTTTTGTCACATTGTCTAACAAGCGTCTCCCTGGTGAACAAATGTTTTCACAGTGGAATATTCTACTGAATTAAAGGGCATTTACACATTTTGTCTTTGTGATTGTGATTATTTGTGACTTGTTTCTCCCGGCATTGTTAACATCTTTTCCAAAAAAAAAAAACAGAGTGCACCCAGTCTTATAAACTTGTTTTAATGAAACCAAACCATCCAACTTCATAAAAAACACAACATGGTTTTAATATTAACATGTTTGTCTTGAGAAATATTACAAATCTGTAGAAAAACTCACATCAAGTGATCACAAAGGATTCATCACAGTAAAGAACGGAGTTCTCTGAGTGTAAAAAACAAAATAGGGTTTGGTTTAGAAAAGCAGGGACACTCTAGTAAGCTGATGGAGAGATTTCCTTCAATAGTATCCAATGAAAATCTAATAATATCTAAACAAAGAACTCCCAAAGTTCTGGTTCTACATAGACATAAACTGAAATCACTTAAGTTTATTCACTTATTTTACTGAGCTTAATAAAAATTTGGGATATTCTCATAATTCCTTCATTCCCTGGTCCCTACTCAAAACGACAAAAAAAGCCGAAGCCCATTTTTTCTCTTTGGTGCATTGCAGCCCTTTCGGAAATAAACAGGAATTGGTCAGAGTCGGTAAGTCAGACCTCAAAGGAAAACTGGAAACATTTATCAGCCAGGAAAATCCTCACTCGTGCGGCTCCAGAGAGAGTCTAAGAATTTTTTTAAGACTTTGACCGCAATTTGAAGTGAAAAAAAACTATTCATACAAGGTTATTTATTTCAGGATCGTATCCCCTGTCCAGTTGCCTGCATGAAAAATATCTAATGAAGTTGCTCCAATCAGTTTGCATTTAATGGGAGTTTTTATTCAAAAAGAATGCGCCTCTCTCTGTCTATCCATCCATGTACTCATCCGATGGTTATCCACCATCCATCAGTTCTGTTTGCATTGACAGTTTCAAAAATCCACATTAGAAGTCTGAACAGTGTATAAACCTTTGATTTAAACTCATACTTAACTTTGCTTTTCTAAAGTTGGCTGAGAGATCTAAATAAATGAATCTGGGAAAAAAAAATGTAAACTCATAGGTGTGGGAGAACCCTAAAGAAACCCTACCACAGGCTCCCTGCAGCCTCTGATGGAGAGCTGGTATTATTCTCTCCCTGCTGTGCCTGCTACACTCCTGTAGAAGTGGGAAACAAACATGGGGTCCTTCTCTTCCAGCATGTGCAGAAAATGATTCCTCTCATCTTCCCCCCAGGACTCAAACCACTGGGTCCACAGCCGCAGCTGGCACTCGAAGATGTTGGGAAGTTTGTCTTTGACCTGTCAGAATGCAACAATTAAGTCAAAAAATGTTGTGTAATCCCAAAAGGTGTGTCTAGACCAGAGGTGTCAAGTAACGAAGCACAAATACTGTGTTAGTGTACTTAAGTACTTTTTAGGTATCTATACTTTACTTTACTTTATCCTTGTCCGGAAGTTTGGATTCTGTTCTGACGAAGTGAAACTGAACTTGTTCAGATTATATTGCACATCACTGTATACGGCACATTTGTGGTGCAACTTTAAAAAAGCCAGTTTTCATAAGTTGAAGGTGGCTTATAATGATGCACTAAGACTTTTGTTAAATAAGCCCAGATGGACCAGTGCCAGTAAATTGTTTGTATCTGTTAGTGTCAGGACTTTTATGGCTGTTTTGAGAAAGCTTATGTATAAATTTATTTGTCGTCTAAATGAGTCTAATAATAGAATTATTTTACTGATGACCAATGGCAAATATAGTGCAGTTAAATACTCATCTGTGCTTTGGAGACATTGGTATAATTACCTCCTGAAGGGTTAGGCACCTTCTCTGTTGTACTCTTATTCTTTTTTATTCTTAGTGTATCTGTTTTCTTTTAATGTATATTGGACCTTGAGTCTGTAATAATAAAATCAATTAAATCAACTCCATTACTTATTTTTCTTCTTACGTCTGACTTCTACTCATTACATTTTCACACAAGTATCTGTACTTTCTATTCCTTACATTTTTAAAACAACATTACTCGTAACTCTTGGCTTCGGTTTAATGTTTATAAATATTTATTTTACATCATGTGCTCCATCCAATGCAGATCATTGGCTCCATCCACATCTAGTGAAAACTAGTATAATTGGATGAGTCATATAACGCAAACACTCATTGGTTAGTTAAAGGAAATCATTAGAAGCAAGCAGGTGTTCTTCAAACTGCAAACGTGAATTATCTATGCCATGCTACAATGTTAGATTGAGTACAAGATGCTGAAATGTCAGAAAGGTCAGACACAGGCGAGAGCGTATCGGGAGACGGAGACCAACAAGACCTCCCTCATCCTTGGCCCTATCTCAAAGAAGTTTTAGAAATAGTCGTAAACTGAGCTTTTCGATTTATATAGTGGAATCTGGCTTTCTTTCTTTAAGGGATATTTTATACTTTAAGTAGTTTTTGGAGCTCATCCTTTTTCACTTTGACTTAAGTAAAGAGGTAAAGTTGATACTTCAACTTTAACCAGTATTTTTTAGAAAAGTCAGTATCTATACTTTCACTTAAACCTTTATAGGGCACTCAGTGAAATACTTTGAAAATCAAAATTTCACTTGAAAAAATATGTAGATATAAGTACAAATTTCTTAAATTAGGTGTATTTACCCTTAATTTTAGTTGGTAAATGAGATAGTTTGCCAATGGAGTGAGTATTTTTGCTCTTAGAATAAGATAATTGGATAACATGCACTTGATATAAGACAATGAAGTTGTGTCTTCTTATTTTAAATGTAAATTGTCTTGTTCCATTGGCAAGGTGTCTCTTTTGCCTCCTCAATCCAAGAACAAATGCACTTATTTTAAGAAAGATTAAATTTACATTTTTTCCAGTGTTCTTGCTAATAGTGTTATTGGAAACCAGGAAAAGAACCTTATTACCATTGTAACATAAAAAAAATTGATATTTTGATGGCAGAAATTAATGTAAATGTAATAACAAGAAACGCCAGTTTTCCCAAATATATTAAGAAAAATAACAAAAGCGTTTTTTTTAAGAAACTCATGAAAAACACTCTAAGAGTGAGAGAAACACATTTTTTGGTACAGCATAGCCTTATAGGCAATGGCGTAATGACACAACAATAGGCAACATTATCTGGGTGCTCCCCATGTGAAGTACAACACCCGGTTCACCTGACACCAGTTCATCTGTTATTTACTCCACCCTGTGTTTTAAACCTAGCTGGCTTGGCAGCCATTTAATTAGGTGACGTCATGGTTAGGGATTTAATCTAATCTGGATTACACATAATTCCAAGTCGTAGTGTAAAAAAAAACTCAAATACATTGTTCTTTTAAGATCTTTATTGCGGTTTGAAACATATTATATGAGTGTATTTTTTTTTACCAACTGTCTAATAAACTATACTCAGTTATAAACATAGTAATTAAAAGTACCACTGTCTGCTTTGCTATTGGTGTTGTGTTTAAACGCCTCACCATCATGTTGAAATCTGGCATGTGTTGGGGTATGAATAAGGTCCATTCAACTAAATTAGGAACAGAAGGGTGTAAGAGAAATTTTTGGCACAATTACATCTGCAAAGATACGTATGACCTAGTCCACAATTGCGCAGGGGGGCTACCGGGTGTTCATGACGGGGCCCCTAAGAGGTCAGAAGCCCCTATGCAACTGCAGTCTCCGCTTACCGATATTTACTCCCTTGCTAAGAGGCATCAAACCTAAATGTAATTGTTAACTAGGCTTATTAACTTTTAAACTTTTCAATGATTGCCCAATTTTTAACAAGCACGTCCAGGCGTGAACATATTACCCCTGTGCTATCGTGACTCAACTGGCTTCCAGTCCGTTTTAGAATTGATTTTAAACTTCTGCTGTTTGTTTTTAATGCCATTCATGGCCTGGCCCCCTCTTACTTGTCTGAGATTTTAAGTTTTTGCAATTGTGGCAGAGCTTTGAGCTCCTCAGGTCAGCTTCTGTTAGAGGTACCAAGGTCAAGACTCAAACAGTGGGGCGATCGTTCTTTTGCCATCGCTGCTCCCAGACTGTGGAACAAACTACCACCTGACATCCGCACCACTACTGACCTCAGCCTTTTTTTTTTTTTTTTAAAAAGCTAAAGACCCACTTTTTTTAAATTAGCATTTAATTCTGACTAGGGTGTTATGTGTTGTTTTATGGCTTTGTTGTAAAGTACTCAGGGTACCATTTGGCTATTGTAAAGGGCTATACAAATAAATTTGATTGATTGATTGATTGATGAGCTTTTTACCTTTTTTTTCTTGACTTAACTTTTTTTCTTCAAATTTAATTTATATTAGGTAATATATCATCCAAGGGCTCATCTAGTTGGGCAAATACCAAAATAAGATGTGCAGCCATGTAGCAGGATCTTTGCTGAATGGCTGGATATAGATCTAGTGCTTCTAGATTTCACTAAGGGACGGGGGGACTCCATTTATAAGGGGTCTACAAGTGATCAAAGAAAGTAACTTGCCCTATAAAGGGTCGAGTAACAAATGTGTGTAGTTTTGACACCACTGGTGTAGACCTGGGACAGTTATAGGATTACCTGAAGGGTACTGAGTGAGTCTAGGAGGGTGCACACTTTCCCCGGCACGGCTTTCCCGACGAGATCCTGCAGGAACCTCTCCTTCTGGGGAGCATTCCAGCCTTGGAACCAGCTCAGGACGCAGCGCTGCTCCTGGAAGGTCACATAGGAGATGGGCTCTGGTTGTCTGTCACGGCCAGAACAGGTGAGCTTCTCCAGGCTGGGAGGACTTGTTGCACCGGGAGGAACCGATGGGAGGTCAAACGGGCCCGTGGAGGACAGGCCTGCCCCGCCGATGCTCTGGATCGCTGATCCTGCTGGAATACTTGTGGGATTAAAGGGACTACTGAGGATGTTGGAGGCTGTAAGTCGTTGGCCGTCAGCGGCCTGCTGCTGGTATGGACCCTGACTGACCTGACTAAACCACGACATTTCTGAGGAGGTAATTTCAGTCAGGAAAAGTTCCCTTAACAAGTCTGAAAGGCGAGCGGCAGAAGAAAAAACACCTCCCTGCTTTGTTTACATGCAGCTTAAATAAAAGCACCGCCGGGGCGCTGATTTAAAGTGAGCATCTTTTAACAGCAGCTGTTTAATTAAGAAACGTGGCGTTCTTCAAACTTTAACTACGTCATTTTTGCTCATATTTTGAGCACAGTAACGTCTGCTTGGCAGTAATCCTGTAGCTGCAGAAAATACACAGAAAACCGGAAGCCGTCTACAAGAACAGATCCTCGGGGGGGGAAAGTTGCGCACGTTTTGCGCAAGATGTTGTTTTTAACTTTTAAAAAGATTAAAAACACGAATGAGAATGTACGATATAGAAAACATATGAATCCATGCTATTGAATTGTGTAATCTGTTATATTTATTTCATATCGATATTGTTTATAGTTGTAAGAGGTGTTGTGTCCAAAACTGTTTCCATCAAATATTCCACCGCGTTCAAGCTGTTGCGTTTTTACTCGACGTTTTACGGCCACTGGCAATAAATCGTCATGGTGCATTCAAGTACATCTTGTACAGTAAGATATATATTTTAATTTCAAATACAGTCCTATTAAAATAAATATATTAGGTTACTTAAAAACCACTCTGATACATTTTGATACATTTCTGATACATTTCCATGAATGAAATTGACTGTATGATATATAACTTATTTTTTTTATGTTATTGAATAAAAAAGAAAATGACAAAACAGTTATGAAGGATTAGGTGGTGTTTTAATGTTTCAATTTTTTCTTTTCTTGCTCAGCCCGAGAGTACTAGTCTTTTCACCTTGTAGATAATTCAAGCAATTTTGTGATTTATTGTCCTCAAATTAAGCATAAGAGCAGCAAAAAATTGGAATTATCTTGAAGTTTCAAATGTGTATATCGAACTCTGTAAGCTTTCCGTAGTGTGTACAAAAATTTAAAATGGACATTTTTGAGTTACAGTTCTCATTGAGGCTACCAGGACCATAATTCACCCCTTAAGTAGCTGCTATATACCTTTCTCCCGTTTTGGCTTTACCTGAGAATTCCTCATTGGAGAAAATACATAAAAATCATCAAATTATTTTTGATATTTTTAATCTAATAGGCAGTTTGACATTATGGAAGAGGATTAGGGCCGGTGAAAAAATGAAAAATAAGTTAACTGTTTTTTTGTTTTGTTTTTTTTTTTACTTTTAATTCAATTTAATATGGGGAAAAAGTCAGAATTCTGTCAGAAAGTCAGAAATTTTAATCTCAGAATTCTGACTTTAATCTCAGAATTCTGACTTTTTTTCTGAGAATTCTGACTTAATCTCAGAATTCTGACTTTTTTCTCACAATTCTGACTTAAATTTCAGAATTCAGATTTTTTTTCTCAGAACTGTGACTTTTTTTTCCTCAGAATTCTAACATTAAAGTCAGACTTCTGACTTTTTTCTCATTATACTGAAAAAAAAAAATAAAAATCAGTTAACTTTCTCAGGATTCTGACTTTTTTTCTCAGAATTCTAAGATTGAAGTCAGAATTCTGACTTTTTTATACTGAAATAAAATTTTAAAATCAGTTAACTTTTTTTTCAGTGGCCCTAATCCTCTTCCGTATGACCTTAATGCAACACTGAAGCCGTAAAACCTAGTGCGAAGCCGCAACTGAAAAGCGAAGGCGCGTCGTCACAGGGCAACTCGATTTGTTCCACCACCGGGAAGTGGAAGGCCGTGACGCAGGGTGGAGGAAGGCGGTGCTCGGCGTACTCGCTGGGAACTGACTAGAGGAACGGAAAATGGCGGATCTCGAAGACGTTACGCTGGACGGGAGACCGCTCCAGTCGCTCCGCGTAGCAGACCTTAAAGCGGCTCTGGAAGAGCGGGGGCTGTCGAAAAGCGGACAAAAGAATGCTCTCGTCAAAAGACTTAAAGGGGTAAGGGTTTTACCGCAGAATGCGGTTCCGCTGGAGGATCCCCAGCTAGCGTTAACGCAGAGACGGGCTGATGCTCTCCGGAGAGGGCCGATAACTGAGTGTCGTTACTGCCTAGATGAGGAGTGGAGTTTTACAAACGGACCTCAGAGGTTTATTGCGTGCTTGTTTGGTATACTTGCTCATTGCAGTTCTGTTTCTCCAGCCCCACCGGTCTCTTAGCTTGCAGCGCAGTTCAGTTAACTTCTTAGCTAGCCATAAACTGTTTGTTGTGCTGTTAGCCTGTTAGCTTCCCGTTGCTAACGCAGCGAAATGAGCGCTGGCCTGAGCCGCTGGCTCGCTGCTGTGTACACACTGCTGTCCACAGCAAAATAAACCCAGATAGTGAGCTGCGGTGGCCTCTTTTTGTCAGTCATGTTTGTTTGTGACACTTTGTTTACATTCGACAGATTCCGCCATGAAACTTGGGATCATTCTCTGTCCCGTCAAACACCGCGGTCTGTGCAAGCTGTGCCCGCTGAACTGTAGTAAATAATGTAGTACACAAATGTCAGTGCTTGAAACCTTTTGATATATATTTTTAACTTTTTATGTGAAGTCGTAAATGTCAACAGAGCTTATTGACATTTCATATGGCAAAGTATTAGGGTTCCTTTGGGACTTTATATCACTTGTTGCTACATTGTGTAAATGTTTTTGACACATTATGGTTTTATTTGAGCAATGGTAGGGAGAAAATGACGACACTTTTCATTATATTACATTTTTAATTAGTATTTAATAACTTGTGCTTACTTCTTAAATTGTGCATACATGCAGTTCATTAATCTGCTGTATGTAAAACTTAGACTTATTTAGTTTTAGTCATTTTTTTAAGTAGCTCCCAGTGTCAACTTCAATTCAGTTTATTTCTATTGCGCCAATTCACAACACATGTCATTTCAAGGCACTTTACAGTTCACCAGATCATACAGTCAAATAGATTCAAAGTTTTCTATCTAAGGAAAACCAGTGGATTGCATCAACTCATTGACTCAGATGCAATCCCTCAAACCAAGCATGCTTGAAGCGACAGTGGAGAGGAAAAACTCTCTTTTAATGGGAAGAAATCTCTGGCGTGACTTAAATTACTCTTGTTTACTTTTAATAAGCTTGCTTAATTTCTCTAAACTGTATCAATAAAGATATACAGATATCATATCACAAACTAAGAAGATGGATGAAATAATTTGCTTACATAGTGTTTTGCAAAGATTTAGGCCCCATCGCCTTTTTAAAATTTTGTCACATTATATTCTCAGAATGGAATTATATGTTTGTGGCATTTTATGTGATGTAGATATACACCACCCTTTGCATACATCTTTCAGCTGCTTACTTCGAAATGTTCATGTGTGGTGGGATCTGTTTGATGACTGTTGGTCTGGAAGCCTGACATAAAGTCCAGTGCAACCAGCTTTCTTCAGAAGTCATTAAATAAGTATTCAACCAGCTTTGAACTTCACACGGAGTGTTTTAGAAATGGCCTTCTGCTTAGACTGAGAATGCAAGGATAGTTCAATTCGGATAAAAAATTATCTAATGTTGTTGCGTAACTACTAGGGGTTTCTTCAGTGAGTTGTTGGAGATGTTGATGGAGGTATGGGAGAGGGATCTTCAGTAGCAGCCTGCCTTACTGCAGATATGGAGAAGCCTTTGACTGACACTGTTGTTGCTTAACATTCTACTGAGGAGGATGCTCACGTCTCTTCATAGCGTCCTTCATTTTATGAAAAATCCCTCTTTGTAAAATCTCTAGATTCTAAAGGGCTTCCCTGAACAAAACTGTCTTTTTTTTGTGAGCTTGTTCAGCTTCTTTAAGTCATTGGCTTTGAAGCTGTGACCCCAACAGATGCTGGGAGAAATTAACAATCACACCCACAAACATCAGGATGCATATTGTGACTGTGTTAGTGTGGGAGTAACTCTTGATAGGACAACTGCAAATCATTTGCTCGCATAAATTGCATATAAATTAATGGAAGCTTGATGAGAAAAGCCATGCCAAACTATTCTAAATGAAAGCTTAGTGATATAAAAAATAAAAATCACTACACATCCGTCTGAACGTATAATCCCCAGAGTAAAACCTGCTTGATAGTAGAACCATGGTTTCTAAAAACAGAAAGAAAGCAGAAAGAACAGCGTTCCCTGAAAAAACAAATACCTAATTGTAAGGCTAAAACTTCAGCAACACTTCAAGTACTTTGTGTTAAAGTTTTCACTTTACCAGTTTAATGATCCTCTTCATCCACCAATTTTCGCCACCTCTCTTGGATCCAAACAAAATGTAATGCACATAAAATCTAAGAAATACCATCCATCTACCAGTCTTCTCCTGCTTAATATTGTCAGGGTCGTGGTGGTGGTGGGCGAGAGGCCGGGTACAACCTGGACAGGTCACCAGTCTGTTGCAGGGCAACACGGAGACACACAACCATACACACACACACACACACACACACTCTTTTAATTTAAATTTAGAGAAGATAATTAACCTAACAGGCATGTTCTTGGACTGTGGGAGGAAAGCTGAGTTATGAGAAATACCTTTTATCTTAAAAAAAATAAAATAAAAGGGATCCATAGACACCATTAAAATAAATAAGCGATTAAATAAATTAGGGGTATCCCACAATGATCTAAGCAGTTACTAACTGAAAGTATTCCTGTTTCAGAATGGTCATGGCAGAGGGAGTGTTTGAGTTTTGATACCGGTCTGTTTTTATTAACCGGGCTCTTAGTTCCCTACCAAATGTCACCAGCCCAAAAGACGAATGCAGAGGATGAATTAGATTTTTGTAGATCTGAATCACTGTTTTCGTCAAAGCCCATTTATGTAAATCTGCAGTAAGGATTTTGTGGCGACTCTTTATTTTACTGGTCTGTTTTACAACCTGATACAACTCATCTTCATTGGAGAATCTAGTTGACGGTTTTACGACTTATTCTGCATCCATTCTGACTGAGAAATAATTAAAAAAAATCACAGCCTCACTATATGCAGTCCTGGTAGACACACTCTGAACGATATAAAAGTGTAAAAAAAAAAACAAATATGGTTCTAATAAGTACAGACTCATGCACAGATTTAATTGAATAGCCGAATTTTTCAGATTTTTTTTATTTCCAATACTAAAAGTTTTTCCTTTGCTTCATACTTATTAATTACGTGTTTATATATAATTTTTTAATACTGGTAAAATCCATTAAGAGGTGGGCTGCTTAGTGGTGCTGTGGGTAGCACTGCTGCCTTGCAGCAAGAAGGTTCCGGATTTGATTTCCAGCCGGGGTCTTTCTGCATGGGGTTTGCGTGTTCTCCCTGATCATGTGTTGGTTCTCTCTGGGTACTCCGGCTTCCTCCCACAGTCCAAAAACATGACTGGTAGGTTAATTGGCTTCTCTCCTTAGGTGTGAATGGTTGTCTGTCTCTGTGTTGCCCTGCGATGGACTGACGACCTGTCCAGGGTGTACCGCGCCTCTCGCCTCTAGACAGCTGGAGATGCCCAGCATCCCTCATGACCCCGTTCGGGATAAGCGAGACAGGAAAAGAAATGGAATGAAAAAAAAATCATAAATTGTTTTGTTGTAATTCAACACAATGTTTAAAAGTAAAATACTGTAACTTAATTCTGGGGAGTGGTACTCTCCATGTTTCTCCCTTAATAATAAATATTCTTGTCTCATTAACAGGCTCTCATGCTGGAGAATTTGCAGAAAACCTCTACTCCACATGTTGGACTGCAGCCTAACTCTCAGGTAAACCTCAAAGATGCTTTTATTTTCAATTCAAAGACTGACAGTCTTTTTAAGTACTAATGTCTGATGTATAAATAACTGAATGTGTGTTAACACAATTCTTCATAGATTTTTGGTGAAGGTACATTCAGTTGGCTCTGCAGGATTGCACCTGCTAATTTTTTTTCCTCTTTTTTTCTCTTGTAATATATCTATATTTAGATTGGTGAGGAAATGAGCCAGAACAGTTTTATCAAACAGTATCTGGCCAAGCAGCAAGAGCTCCTGAGGCAGCGTCTTGAGAGAGAGGCCCGTGAAGCATATGATACAAATGGTAAGAGCTGTAGGAAATCCCATCAGTGTTATTTGTTGTGGACTTTGTTGGATTGTTGTAAAAAAAAATTGTAATTTTCCTTTTGTAAACAGAGCAAGAGGTCCACACACAGGTTAACAACAGTACGCCATGCCCTCCTCCTGCACAGGTTTGGATGTGTTTTTTTTTTTTTTTTTGTTATGTTTGTTGTTGTTGTTAGTTCATGCATGCAGAATGTTTTAACATTTCCTTGGGATACGTCAATGGGCCATGTATAAATCTGCACCTTAAACTGTTTCCATTTTTGCCAGATTATAATCTTCAACTTTGACCTTCTTTGTGGAAAGTTGAAAAAAATATGGATGTTTTTTGGGGGGTTTTTTTGGTTTGTTTTTTCCCACTTATAAACTGAAAGTTTTGGTATTCATTTGTATTCAACAAGTATGAGTCAATGCTCTGAAGAATGTCTTTTTGCTGCTGTAACAGCGGAGAATTGTACTTCCAGATGTAGATATTTTTCCCTATTTTTCTGGTATTTGGATTATGCTAAAAGTGAGTAAGATTAAAAGAAGAGAGTCTTTGAACATCACACATTTAAAGTCTTGCTACGTATATCATAATTAGATTAAGATGTGACTATTGACTGGGTCATTCCCACACACATATGCTTTCACCAAAACCTTTTAATTGTATTTCTTGGTGTTGGTGCTTGGTGTTTCTTGGCTAAAACAACTAATCAGATTAATGGTGATTTATTGATTATTGAAATTATTGTCAACTAATTTAGTAATTGATTAATTGTCAACTGAAGTATAGTCTCTAAAATATACCTATAGCTGACAGGGCAACCCACTTAGAGCAGAAATTATACCAAGATTGTGTGGAGAACAAAATGTCTGTCAGTTTGCTCTATCTAGAGCTCCACAAGTGGGAAAGTTTTTTACCTGGTTTAATTTCATAAAAAGTCTTCTTTAAAGATTCTTTGGCTATCGATTATTAATCGATTAATCTCAGAAGAATAACCAACAGATGAAATAATTTACAAAGTAATTATTAGTAGCAGCTCTATTGTATATAAAGACTTGTTGTTCTGTTAGAATGGGAACTTTGACCCTAGTTGTGATTTCTTTTTTTTTTTTTTACAAATTTTCTTTATAGTAAGTTCTATGGACTATTTTATTAAATCTGACACGCTTTTTTTTCCTAACCTCTAAAAAAACAAAAGCGTAACATTATAGCGTGACCACACACCAGAGTCAGAGTGCTCAGATTTCTGTGCAATGTTATTTTTTTGCACACAGAATTTTGCACATCAGAAAAAGTTTGTTTTGGTGTCATCTAGCCCGGACACCTTTCTCCATAGGTTTTCTGTGATTCTGTTGTGGACTTATGGCAAACTTTTAATCGCACTTCTTTGAGCAATGTTTTGTTTTTCATAAAGGTAATTTACACATGTGGACTAAACAGACAATTTCTCTTTAGCCGACACATGCTTCAACCTTAGCTTTTGATCTCTGGAGCTCCTCCAGACATTGTATAAGTGTCTTGGCTGTGTTCCTGTTAAATGTTCTCATTGTTAAGTCTTTCAGATAGGTAGACAGGCAAGTCAATTTTAAAGGCATTCTATTTCACTGGGTATTGTGACTATAAAAACTGAATTAATTTAATAAGCAGAAAATTATGTTTACATTAGTTTGGTTATATGGTATTTTGCCTCTATAAACCAAATCGCTACCATTAATGCATTGAAGGGAATGTAAAACTTTTGTGAATCATTTTGCTAATTATGATTTTCCTAATCAATTCTTATTTTGCTACTTCTTAGGAAGTCACACCAGCAGGGCAGCACAGACCACCTGGGTCCTCAGATGGAGAGGGATTCTTTGGTTCAGTTAATTCAGGACAGGGAAACAGGAGTCAGGAGGCAGATGTGTCCAGTCCCCCTGCTTCTGGCTCTAAGGCCATGCGAGCTCCTGCCTCAGAGCAGAGGTCAGAACGAGGTTCGGCTTCCGGTGAAGTTGCAGGCGAAAGCGATGATGATGACAGTGAGGAAGATGGCGATGATGATGAAGACTGGGGAAACAGGGCTCCAAGAAGAAGCCTCAGAGAACCAGCCAGAGTACCTGCAGCACGGTCTGGTGCAGCAAGGTCTGGTCCAGCACGTTCCGGTCCGGCACGGTCTGGTGCAGCACGTCATCCACAACCTCAGCAGCAGCACATTCCTTCCCTTTTGTCACCTCAGCTCCGCCAACCAACACCACCTCCATCCCCACCTCCAGAATTATCATTTCCCTTACCTGACACCCCAAAGCAGAGCCCACCTAGTCCCCCTGTTGCCAGGCACTCGCCAAGCTCTTCCAGCTCTGGCTCCTCCAGCAGCGGCAGCCGCAGTAGCAGCCCAGAGCCACAGAGAAGTGGCCATGCTGACCGTAAGCCAGGTCCTCTTACCCTTCTGGCACGTAAAATGGAGTCTGAGGGTGCCTTTTCTGGAGGTTGGCACGGTGCTGATGGTAAAGGTGATGGGCAAGATGGCGGTTCACCCTCACTTATGGCGTTTCCTGGCAAAGGGCCACCAGATGGTCTAGGGTCTGCCAGTATAATTCCAGGCACACATTCAGCCCACATCCAAAAATCTGGGAGAGCACGCAAAACAGCTGCAGCCCAGGAAAGAGAGAGGGAAAGGATGATGGAGCTGGAAAGACAAAAGGCACTTGAGCTGGAGAGGCAAGAACAGGAGATGATTGAGCAACAGTTGGCTTTAGAGAGAGAAGAGAGAGAAAGGGTCTTGCAGCGAGAGCTTGCTCTTGAAAAAGAGAGACAGGAGCGGGAGGAGGCTTTGGCTAAAGAGAGGGAGGAGCAAGAGAGGGCGATAGAGATGGAAAGGCAGAGAGAGCTTGAAAGACGTAGAGCTTTGGAAGAACGTCTGCAGAGAGAGAGGGAAGAGAAGGAAAAACGTGAACGAGAGGAGATGGAGAAGGCCTTAGAGCTAGAAAGAGCCAAGGAGAAAGAACGGATAGAGAAAGAACGGGCTCTAGAGCAAGAGAGGTTGGAGAGAGAGCGGGTGTTGGAAGCCGAGAGAAAGGAGAAGGAAAGGCTTGAGAGAGAGAAAGCTCTTGAGCAGGAACGATTGGAAAAGGAAAGGATAGAGAGGCAGAAGGCACTGGAGCAGGAACGATTGGAAAAGGAAAGGATAGAGAGAGAGAAAGCTCTTGAGCAAGAAAGAATGGAAAAGGAACGTATTGAGAGGGAGAAAGCTCTTGAGAAGGAAAGATTAGAAAAGGAAAAGAGAGAGCGAGAGAAAGCACTGGAGCAGGAACGATTGGAAAAGGAAAGGATACAGAGAGAGAAAGCTTTTGAGCAGGAACGATTAGAAAAGGAAAGGATTGAGAGGGAGAAAGCTCTTGAGAAGGAAAGATTAGAAAAGGAAAGGATAGAGAGAGAGAAAGCCCTTGAACAGGAAAGGTTGGAAAAGGAAAGGATAGAGAGAGAGAAAGCTCTTGAACAGGAGAGATTGGAAAAGGAAAGGATAGAGAGAGAGAAAGCACTGGAGCAGGAACGATTAGAAAAGGAAAGGATAGAGAGAGAGAAAGCTCTTGAGCAGGAACGTTTGGAAAAGGAAAGGATAGAAAGGGAGAAAGCTCTTGAGCAAGAACGCTTGGAAAAGGAAAGAGTCGAGAGCGAGAAAGCTCTTGAGCAAGAACGCTTGGAAAAGGAAAGAGTCGAGAGGGAGAAAGCTCTTGAGCAAGAGAGAGAACAGGCTTTACAGAAAGAAAAAGTAGAAAAAGAGAGGGCTCTAGAGCAAGAAATGCAGGACAAGGCAATGGAACAAGAGAAAGAGAGAGGGGGTAGTGTTTCTCCTCCTAGAAGTGGCACTAAGCTGGGTGTCAGTACCCAGGCTGCCCCAGAGCAGCAAAATGTCCGTACTTCTTTGGCACAGACTGAAGCTCAACCAGCTAAGTCTATTTCCACAACTGTCTCTCCACAATCATCATTTAAGAAGTCTCGCCTTTTCAGGGACTCTCCAGTACGACCTCAGTCCGGTTCAACCTCGATTGTTATTAAGCGGCCTCGTACATTTTCTGATACCCCCCAGCCTCGAGCCCCTCTTGCCACCTTACCTACAAGCGCTGGGGAACGTCAGCCAGGACAACACTTGCCATCAACTGACCAAGAAGACGCACAAATTCATTCCAACCAAGATGTTAGCACTGCACCCGTAGCATCTACAAGGACTGGTTCTGACAGCCTGAACACCAACCCAACTCCAGCTCACTCAGATCCTAAAGAAGAAAGGCCCATGATGGCGAGAGAAGAGGCTACATTGCCAAAGACTGCAGAGCCTGTTGAGGGAGAAGATCAAAGCATAGATTCTTCAATCCCTGAAGGAAAGCAGGACAGAGAAGCAAATAAAGAAGGAAAAAAAGTACGACGGAGATCTTTATCGGATGATTCCTCTTCCTCAGATTCTGATTCCTCATCATCACGGTCATCTGGTTCATCGTCATCTTCTCAAGACCAACCAGTCTCCACCTCAAGGAGTAGACCGGTAAGCCCTCCAAATTCCAACTTTTTATCTAATTTTTAAATTTTAAATTATGTATTTGAAATTTATACTGCTCAAAATAATTAAGGGGATACTTAGAAAAATGTGTTAGATCTAAATTAAAGAAATTGAAAAAGATAAGAAATCAGGCTGGATATCAATACTGATATAGAAAGAGTAATCTGTTTTAACCTGGGGTGATTGCCTTTTATCTAACCTGATCAATGCACAGAGCATTGAAATGATGTAGAACCCTAGTCCTGTCTGCGTAAATGGCATTGCAGCAATGCATCCTACTATTGTAGAGCTATTCTAGTCCTGCTACCTTCTCTGCTCTGGTGTTCTCTCTGCCCAGCCTTTTGTTCTGCACTCCTGCTCCTCCTCTCTGAGCTCCTGAGTGCATCCTTGCCCTACCGCTGATATCTGGGTGATATGTCCCTAAAGCGGAATTACAGTTTTCTGGTCCTGGTCAGCTAATAGTACTGTGGTCCAGTTGTAGTTCCTGGGCTTTCGAATTGGGAGCACATTTGGAGGATACGGTGGACCCAGGGGCAGTAGCATTGATGGTTGGAATTTTACATTAAATACAGCAGTGTGACTAAATCTGTGAGCGTAAGGTCCACCATGTTAAGTTGAAACAGTCAAGCAGGTAGAATCTCTTCTTATTTATAGGCTGGTTAAGCATTATCACCATTTGCGCCATTGTTTGAAAGTCTAGACACTTTTCTCTACACTGTGTAATGGAGGCTTAACGGTAGCTTAAAAAATACCAAATCAATCACTGTGAAAAAATGTGTGTCTGCACCATATGTTGCATGTTTGTAGATGCTAGATGGCAAATGCTGCTGCTCCATTGGACTGGGTGATTTAGTACCACATATGGAAGTTGCTGTAATGGGATTTTTTTTTTTTGGTCAAAAAATTGGAACGTCCACATTTTGCACAAAGAAGGCAGATGGTTTGACAGGGGCGTGAAGGAAACCATCTATGTTAAGAAAGAAAAAACAACCTTAAACAGAGGGGGTGGACTCAGATTTCAGCTTTCAAAAAAACCTACAATGCAGCGATAGTTGATTCCTTCCCGTTGTCATCGCAACCCCCATTTTCATAGACAGGAACAGAAAACCTCGTCTGTTCAGCTAAGCCAACAATCCCCCCTAACAACCCCCCTTTCAGAGGCATATACAGGTATCAGGTATTGCAGGCTAACAAAAAGCCAAATGACCTCCATTCCTAACGGGG